>NC_059421.1:6418750-6724687 GCF_905220565.1 Melitaea cinxia | reverse complement strand
TTCAGACCTAAAACACATTGGTTTTTTAAGAGCCATTTCACAAAAATCGGTAACAATCCGCGAAATTGTAATATTTTGACGTCGTTAATCTCAGTGTTGGATGCAATAATGTAATTTATATTCTTGAAATATAATAGAGCAACCTTTGTTGTAGTCCATAGTCCGATCAGAATTTTGATTTATATTATGTGTATAAAATTATTAACCTTTTCATCAGCCTCCTCCCTGGGTAAACGGTCGCAATGTATACTTTGAAGTCCTACTTTTCAATAACCTCTACGCTGAAACCATTTTAAAAAAATATCATAATATGTGGAATATAATTTTGTTGTCCACTATCATAGATTTTTATTCCATTTGTATCTCTATTAAACGATAAAAAAAATTTAAAGTTACGAATATTTTCCAAATAAGTACAATTTTAAAAGCGATATTTCTCTTAGAAAACTAAGAAATTTTAACGAACTATCTTCATCAAAGTAAACTTACATCATTAAGGAATACAAAAAAAAAATAATTATAAGATGTAATTATTTTTAATACATTTTATATTAAATAATAAAAAGATAGTATATATTGCCACGCATCAAGCCCGGTAAATCAGTCGAGCGCTAGCGCTCTTAGAGGTAAGGTCCACGCCAAATTCTGCGCAGCCGTCTCTTTCGCTCACACGCGCCAAGCGCCTGTTGTTATAGCGGATAAAACGCATTTGATACTTTCATAATAAAATATAAATAAAATAAACATATTACGAAAATGACTGTAAAATAATATAATGATAATTTCTGTAAACAAATGTATAATTTAATTTTCTTTTCTCACACTATCAATACAAATAGGCATTTCAATCTGTTTGTCTTGTTATTTGTTAATTAATATGTTTGTCGGTGTCGATGTCATTAAATGCTTTTTTATTCATATCGTAAATATTAGATTCATTCGTAAACTGAAAAAACTAAATCAATTTAAAAAAATTGTTTCATAAAATTGATTTTTTTAATTTTATTTTAAATTTATTGACTGTTGTTATATAACATACTTGAAATTTTTAACAAATTAATTATGTAAAAAACATTTTATACCATAGTTATAATTTTTATTATACATCAGAAAATGATCACGATGGTCTTTCGGTTGTCACACTATACGTACTAACACAAAGATCGCGCGGCTCGTACGACTCGCGCGATGCGACCAAATTTACCTAAACTTGCAGAGCGTAAAATTGTGAAATGGCTCTTAAATGCACATTTGCCTTTTTTAACTAATAAAAAAAATTGTTTCAGATTGTACAATTCACATAGCTGGACAAGATCTCTTTCTCTTTCATGATCCTCCACATTTACTAAAAGGTGTTAGGAATAATTCCCTAACAAAAGATATTATGTATGAGGGCAAAAAAGCGTCATGGTCAGATATATTGTATATATATGACTTGGACAGCAAAGGGGGGCATACCAAGGCAATGCCAAAATTGACTGCACAGCATGTGAACCCTAAATTAATAAATAAAATGAAAGTTAAAACAGCTGCCCAAGTGCTAAGTGCCCGTACAGCTGCAATGCTTAATTATACTCATGCTCTTCGTAAGTGTATATTTACTAGTTTTATGTTTGATAATTAAGATGCTTTTGATCTACAGTGAATAGAATGAGTCGTCATGGGTTTCATCCTGAACCTATGCACCATTGAAAAGAACTTTCAAGAGAACATTCTGTAGATTTTTTTTTATGTATGCAATGGCACAAGTGCAGTAGGAATAGATGTGGCTACCAGACTTAGGCAAAACCTTAATACCTTAAATTTAATCTTCAATATTGTAAAATAATAAATCATTACTGTACAAAATACTCATGGCATTAACAAGAAATATAGTAATATTCATACAAAATAAAATGTTTCAGATAAGAGACTCAACACTCCAATGGAGACTATGAAAACAACTGCAGATGTGGTCGAGTTTTTTGACAATTTGTTTGACAGTGTTAATGGATCTTCAGGTGGCACAAAAGGAAAATTAAGATGTGCTGTTAAACCTTCTTCACCACATCAGCAATTCTGGCGGAAATCTATTAAGATAATAAAAAATATTAGATATATTGACACCAACAGTAAATTAGCCAAACAGGCAGCGAAGCCTAGACATGTGCGCGTTCCGTCCTTAGATGGATGGAATACTACTCTAGAAAGTTTTCTAGGGTTAGCTAAATTATTATTCGCGCAATATGAGATTGAATTTTTTTACCCAAGATTATTAAACCAAGATCCCCTAGAGAATTTCTTTGGACGTATAAGAGCGATAAATTACCGCAACACTAATCCCGACGCCAATACGTTTGTGTACGCCTTCAAATCACTAGTTTTAAGTAACATATCGAGCCCTCACTCAAAATTTTCAAATTGTGAAGAAGACGACGGTGCTACTCTGATAGATTTAAATTTTCTATTCCATTCATTAAAAAATGATAATTATGATGAAAATACATTTCCTTGTCGAGAGTTAAACGCACCGCCCTCTTCAAAAAGCCCCTTGGACACAGAGGGAAATATCCTTCAAAATGTTATAAACGAGAAAGTGAGGGTTCAAACATCAGCGTACACTGCAGGATACATCTGCAGAAAGCTAACAAAAAAATTTAACTGCAGTGTATGTGCTAAAACCTATACTACTAAAGAAATCCAGGGGATTCATAAATACATTCAATATAGGGAGTACAAAAGATTAAAAAATAATAATTTAGTATACCCTAATGAACGAAGCCTTAGATTATACAGAGAGAATTCCCAAATTATTCACAATTTTTTAAATACATATAGCTACCAAAATAAAATAAAGAAAAATATTAAATATTTTATAGAAAAAAGCGACATGTCTTGGTTGGGATGTCAAAAACATTACAAAAATGTAAGAGAATATTATGCTCGATTAATAAATCGCCTGCAGTGCCATAATTGGTGCAATATTAATAATAAAATATTGTGTGGCAAAATAGAAGAAAAGTATGTTGTAAAAATGCATACAATGCAGCAATTAATGTTAAAAAAATATAAAACCCATATATTAAGGCAAAAAAAAAACTAATTAAAATATGAAATGAACTGATTTTTTATTATGATTGTAATTATATTATTAGATTAAGAGACATCAATGTATGTAGTCCCAATTCAAGAGTCATCCAAACTTGCCTACTGATTTCCTGATGAATGAACAAATGAATGCTTGCTAAATAACAAGTCAATTCACAATATAAAATATATTGATGGCTTTTAATCTATGAATTTATTCCTTTTCATATTACTGTCTTTGCTTTGAGCGTGAGACGGGTTTTATAATCAGAAACGGATGAGAAGTAGTAGCTGTAAAAACAGTCTTGGGATTCAAACAAAGATAATAACAAACTAAGATACTAAAACTAAAGTAACGTATTTTCTTATCCTACTCATCAAGAATAAACTGACTACTAAATTAAAGAAGCTAAAAAAAAGTTTATTGCTTCTGAGAAGTGGAACCAAAAAATACGTTGAAGACAAATCTAGATCTAAAGGATTTTGTTTGTTAGGAGTTTTTTAAATTGGGCTTTTTATTTAATAGGATCAGAAAGTATATCAACGGCTCCAAATCTACCAGTATATTTGTTTTGTTTGAATCTTGTACCAATATTATCCAGAAATCGTACAAAATAGATAGTTGAACAAAGCGTTCTCAGGATTCAAACAAAGATAGAAATAAATGAACAAATATACTGGAAGATTAAGAGCCATTAACCGATTTCCTTACACCTAATTTAAAAAATCCATCTCATATCTGCATATCTCTCCATCTCGTCTCCAAGTTTTCAAAGCTAAAACAATAGAATTAACTTTAAAAATAATAAATCATGAATCTAGAAAAATCAGTTACTAGACACAACTCCATTGAAGAATAATTCTATTGTTTAAGTCGCTGACCTTTTGATTAAATAGAAGAAAAAATGATAATGTTGTAAAGTTTACAAATTAAACCGATAATTATAACAATGGAATTTAAAAAATACAAGTAAGAGTATAAATTGAAATAAAGGATTATAAATTGAACTTGTTTTATTTCTTATTATTTTAACTAATATTTACTTTCTGGAATAACTATTAAATTATTAATCCCTTTTATCGACATACTGTACATCACTAAAAATATCGATATCGACAATTGGATACCCTTGTCAAGCACTACGTCTTTCCATGTGTGCGTAAGTCGTTTACGTATACAGAATTTATTGACAGACGACAGCAGCGCCAAAACTGTTCTAATGGAACTAAGCGAAATTTCACTGTCACATCTGTAGCTAGCTACATATATACTAATCTGTGCATTTATCCAATCAATAAATCAAAGATTGCTTTGTTATTTATTGAATGTTGAAAAAATGTATTTCTATTAATTACTACCCTTAAATCTGTTTTTTCATAAAAAACATTTCAAGATGATGATCACAATACACGGATTACCTATTACTGTGAGTAAACGACTTAAATACTAAACAGTAAAAATGTTATTGAAACTGTTGCTAATAAAATATGTAATGTTATTTGCAGACTAAGTATCAGGATTTGAAAATATTAATCAAGAAAGAATGTGATATAAATGATTTTATCCTCGATTGTCTGGTTAGTGAAAACGATGGAACGAAAAAGGTTAGAGTCGGGCTGACGGACGACTCCGACGGGAATCATGTTATGAAATGTCTTAATGGCTATCGGATGTCCGGAAATATTCTTAAATTAATACCCGTGGGGAAATCTGCTGTAAGTTATTTTATATATTTATCATGTATTTGACTCAGTAACTGCAATAGAATGTTTAATTCTGACTCTTTTATCTAATCGGTTTGCCAAATTGAACTGATACTCAGCTTTTACTAATTTCGCACTGAAATACGAATGGAGTGAATTTATAAACAATACAGTAATAACAGTAAATTGTTATAGGAATGAATTAATTTTGGTTTTTTTTTTTTTGTGTAAATTAATCTTGAAATTTAAGTAAAGATATGATTATTATTATGATACAGTTTTATTAAAAACATTTAAAGTATTGTTGTCATTAACACTTGTTTATATAGAAAATAGGATATTTATAATGTTGTTTGATTAAACTTCCAATTTTACAGTGATTGCAGTAATGCACTTCTTTTAAAAAAATATTCTGTTTTATGTATACTTTTTTATATATTTTGGTAAACTAAAATAATTTCAAATAAGTCTTTAATCATTGCTAACATTCCCAAAATAGTCTGCCAATATACCACAACAGAGATCATTTGAAGCAAGGGATATTTACCAAGCAAGGAATGAGTATCCGAGTCAAGGATTTAGTGACAGGAATAAAGCAGTTGAGCCTCGAACAGCACCTTGGGCAGTTACTAACCAATGGTCTAACCAACCCGCACATTCTCAAATACCGAGTAGTTATAGTCATCAACAACCTACAAATACTGCTTATGGACAACAAGTAAGGATTAATTTTAATTAACTTACAATTATTATTTCTAGTCTTAAAAATATTATTAAGTTTGTAATCTCAACCTCGCCAAAGAATCTTTATGAGCCTTCTATGTCCTATTGGACACTGGCAAACACATCCATTAATTCAAACGAACGAAACGAATATTTGAATGTACTAAAAACAGTTTTTCAATCTTTAATCTTGATATTCTGGTATGGCTAAATAAACTTGTCGAATATAAATTGTCAAAGTATAGTACTTTTTTCTCATAATATATTTGAAAAGACTCATTCATTAAAAGAATATTGAATGTTCAACTGTAACAATTTCAGATCATCAATATTTAGTAAATTTTTCCTCATAATTGTTTCTAACACAGTCCACTTTTTAATTATTATTTTTTACTTTCAGGCAAACCCAACAATAAAACCTCAATTTGAACCTAGAATAAATATATCCACTGCCCAAGTACCACAACAGGCTCCATCTTATGGTTACAATCCTAAAAGCAACTTAATTAGTTTAGGAGTGAGTACAAAATATAAATAAATATAATATTTTGAGGTTAGAGCACAGCAGGAGGATATATCCTGATCAAAATCTGGAGTGGCCCGACTGGGGAAGTACCTCGATCTTACAGAAAATCACAGCTAAATAACACTGTTCTTAAGTAGTGTTGTGTTCTTGTGTAAGTAAGGCGACCAGAGCTTCTGGGGAGAATTGAGGGTAGGGTCAGCACCATGTTTGTTATGCTTCTGGTGTTGCAGGTGTCTATAATCTAAGGTGTTACGGTACGGTACTGTGTGGCTACAGGAATAAAGAATATAGCCACCTCCTTTCTTCCTGTGAGTGTCGTAAGAGGCGACTAAGGGATAACACAGTTCCACTACCACCTTGGAACTTAAAGCTAACCGATGCTAATGGCAGTATAACCATCCAACTGATGGCTTTGAAATACACAGGCTGAAGACTGGCAGCAGCGTCTTCGGTGCGACAAACCTAACCCTGCAGTCACCAACCTGTCTGCCCAGCATGGTGACAATGGGCAAAACACATGAATTCACACTATTTTTAGCGTGAACTTGTGGAGGCCTATGTCCAGCAGTGGACTGTGATAGGCTGAAATGATGATGATGATGATGATGATGATAAGCTATGGTAAACCCTTATTGTCATGTGAGCGGTAGACAAAAAATTGTTAAACATACTAATAGCCATTATTTCTTAAGGTTAAATAACTTAATACCCGTGTTTTAGGTAACAGCCAGCTTTAGTAGATCATTTTTTATTTTATTTTTTGATTATATGGATTAATATATTTTTTAAATTTAAGGTATTTTTTATTGATTTTTATTTTAATACAGCCTCAAAGAAACTTACCACCTACACTGAGAGAAGTTCCAGAAGCAAATCGACCCATCCAGTCCAGATACCCAAACCAGAACTATGAAAATCAGTCTGAGAAACCCGTATGTATCTAATTTTTCATTTGATTAATTTTATCTAGAATGTTAAGAGGAAATTGTTGTGTTGAAGATTCGGAGAAATCTAAATTGATTTAAATAATTATTTTACAAATAAAAAATTTAATTACATAGTTTATTTACTTACTTATTAGTTACGACGACCGTAGTGTAACGGTGCTTGTGTCGTGTCGGCAGCGCCTAAACACCGAGGGTTGTGGGTTCGATTTCCACTCGAGAAGGATATACAAATATTTATTTCCGGTCTTAGAGAGCACGTTAGGCTGTTGATCTGGTTTGTTATCATATACACCTGATAGCGATTGTACTACTCATAGTAGGGACTACGTCTGCCAACCTGCATTGAAGCAACATAGTGGATTAAGCTCTTATCCTTGTCCTACACTGGGAAAGAGTTCTATGCCCAGCTGTGGTTATTACAGGTTGAAGCGTAACGTAGGAATAGTGGTTGTAAAATATGACTGCAAAGTACACAGCAATAGAATCATTTCGACACCAGCAATTTATATTAAGCTAACTCATAAAACTGAACTTTACAATAGAGGCTTATAATAATAGAGGAAAAATGTGATAACTTTGTGATGTGATTAATTAAGAAACTTATTTGAAATTTGGTATCTTTAATAGTTAATTTATTCATTGCAATTTCACATTATTTTTTTTAGTACAATATATATGAAAACATTTATTATCAAGTTTGGTTAAAAAAAACCAACTTATCTAAAATTCGAGTTGGCATAGTATAAATCGTTGGTGTCGATTTGTGAAGTAAGTCTTTTTTTTCACAGTAATGAAGTTATTTTATTGTTATTGTGTGTAAATCCAATATTTATTGAATACCAAAATGTCTTTTTATTCCTATACTAAAAATTATTCATAATTTTTTTTTTATTTTATTTAACTACTGTCTTTATATTAATCTTGTCAAGATATAAATAAATTATCCTATTTCCAGTATTATTTGAAACTGGCTACAGATACATATATCAATTCTAAACATATTCTAGGTAGTTTTGTTAATGATTATGAATTATTTATTTTTATTGTTTACTGTAGGTAACAATAATGAAAGACAACTTTCAAGGACCTGCACAATACAATGTGGCTCCCCACAAACAAGGCTCAGGCACCTATCAGACTCATAATCAACCATCACCGTGGGCTTTTCAGGTATAACCTTCTTTTAAATACATAAATATAAACAATAAAACACATAAAATTAACATATTGTGACTGATTCCTTACTTAAATTTTTTATGTATTCCATTTTTGGTACTCTGACACTACTAAAATTGTACTAATATTTTTCTCACAAAACGTCTCTGAATTCATTCTCTCATTATGAAATGAAATTAACAAAATGCAATCGCTATAGATTTTATGTTATGAAATTATTAAGATGTGAAGCTTTTGTATGGTCTTATACACTTACTCATAGTTAACTCATGTTATGTTAAATTATTAAGAGCCATTTCACAAAGATCGGTAACAATCCGCGAAATTGTAATATTTTGACGTCGTTAATCTCAGTGTTGGATGCAATAATGTAATTTATATTCTTGAAATATAATAGAGCAACTTTTGTTGTAGTAAGATAGGTCAGAATTTTGATTTATGTTATTTGTATAAAATTATTAACCTTTTCATCAGCCTCCTCCCTGGGTAAACGGTCGCAATATATACTTTGAAGTCCTACTTTTCAATAACCTCTACGTTGAAACCGTTTAAAAATATAAATCGTTTTATGTGGAATATAATTTTGTTGAATACTAGAACAGGTTTTTATTTCATTTGTATCTCTATCAATCGTAAAAGTTACGAATATTTTCCAAATAAGTACAATTTTAAAAGCGATATTTTTCTTAGAAAACTAAGAAATTTTAACGAACTATCTTTATAAAACTAAACTTACATCATTAAGGAATAAAAAAAAAATTAAAATATGTAATTATTTTTTATACATTTTGTATTAAATAATAAAAATATATATTACCACGCGTCAAGCCCAGTAAATAAGTCGAGTGCCAGCGCTCTTAGAGGTAAGGTACACGCCAAATTCTGTGCAGACGTCTCTTTCCCTCACATGCGCCAAGCGCCTGTTGTTATAGTGTTATAAAGCGCATTTGATACTTTCATTAAAATAAAAACATATTACGAAAATGACTATAAATAATGTAATGATAATTTCTGTAAATAAATGTATAATTTAATTTTTTTTTTTCTCACATTATCAATACAAATAGGCATTTCAATCTGTTTGTCTTGTTATTTGTTAATTGATGTGTTTGTTGATTTGATGATCTACTTTCATCCAAATTCATATCGCAAATATTAGATTCATTCGTAAACTCAAAATATTAATTATGTAAAAAACATTTGATACCATAGTTATTAATTTTTATTATACATTAGAAAGTGATCAAGATGGTTTTTAGGTTGTCACACTATACTAACTCGCACAAAGATCGCGCGGTTCGTAGGTACGACTCGCGCGATGCGACCAAATTTACCTAAACTTGCAGAGCGAAAAATTGTGAAATGGCTCTTAACATAATGTACAATAATGTTAAATTTCTTTAACATTTTTATTTATAGCAAGCACATAAGCAACCAGCACTGTTAGATAAAAAACCATATGATGATAGAAAGTATCCTCAACCAAATCAAATGAAACCAATGATGGAAACACCGAAAGAAAGTGCATACCAAGGCTATGATAAAAGCAGACAATATTCACCACAACGCAGAGCTTATGAGAGAGATATACAGCCAGAAAGACGAGCTTCATCTAACGAGAGACATACCTCACACTCTGGCCGAAATACTATGCCAGGCCGAATGTCGCCAACTAACAGAGAAGCTTACGATAGATCTAGACGAAAAATTTACTCTCCAGATAGACAAATATCACCTAATAGAGCAATGCATCCTGGCCATATTTCGCCATCTACTAGACACATGGTAACTGATAAACGAATGTCGCCTTCTGGTCGAAGAATTTCTCCTGGAAGACACGTTTCTGTTTCTGGTAGGCAGATTTCACCTTCTGACAGAAGAATGGCACTTTCTGGCAGAAGAATATCACCATCTGGCAGAAGAATTTCACCTTCTGGCAGAAGAGTTTCACCTTCTGGCAGGCCTATTACTATAGATAGAAATGTACCACATGGTAGAAAATTTACGCAATTCGAGGAACACATGCCATCAATGAGAGCTATGACTCCTGGACGGAAAACATCACCTTCTAGAAAAGTATCGCCTTCTAATAGAAGGTTATCTCCTCAAGCTAAAAAAGAAGATTATACGCGTAGTAGAAGAATATCACCGCCTGCGCATTCGCCAAGTATGTATTTGATATTTATGTAGTGCTAAAAAATCAGTTTTTTTTTGTTTGAATACATAAAAATTTTCAAACAAATACACCTTTGATTTTTAATCTTTATCATATGTCGTTAACGATTCGAATTAATGTATAAGTGAGTTCAGGTCCATCTCTTTTATAAATAAGATTTGTGTCCAAAAGTAGGACATACAGGTTGATTCGATCAGCATGTGTCAGAGTCTCTCAGAGAAATTCTGAGATAAATATTTCATTTAACCTGCAGTAGAATTTATTTTCAGCCCTTCTCTTTTATGTTAGAAGAGGTCTACTTTCATCTATTGACTAACAACATCTAAATCTCAATCTACAATACACATTATTTTTAACCGACTTCAAAAAAGGAGGTTACTCAATTCGACCGTATATGTGTATGTTCGGGGATAACTTCGTCGTCTATGAACCGATTTTGATAATTATTTTTTTGTTGGAAAGGTGATATTCTAAGTGTGGTACCATGATAAGGAAACCAGGATCTGATGATGGGATCCCAGAGAAATCTAGGGAAACCCTCAAAAATCCGCATAACATTTTACTGGGGGTACCGATTTTGATGATTTTTAATTTAATCGAAAGCCGATGTTTATCATGTGGTCACATTAAAATTTCATCGAGATCTGATTACAACTTTTTTAGTAATCTTTGATAATGCGCATTTAAGGAATCTCAGAGAAATAGAGGGAAACCCACGTAAATCGTAGTGATGACTAGTGCGGTTGTTAATGTTTTCGTCTACTTACGTTGTATTACTTGTCGATGTAATTGAAGTCGGTTTCTTTTTCGTTTGCCAGCAAACACAATCATATTATTAATCAGTTGATAATAAACATAAAATTATTACTGAACAGTGGATAGGCGTATGCCAAGCCGTCAGTCTCCTAACAGAAGTATTCAAAGAAGTATTGAAACTCATAGCAGACAGGAACCGCCCAGAGGACAAGCAAGGTATTTTAAAATGTACTAATAAATATGTAGTACTATTATTTAAATAATTTCTTATGTAGTAATTAATATGTGCTGAGTGGCTACGGCATTAAATAATATAGCCACCCCCTCTTCCCGTGGAAGGTCGTAAGAGGCGACTAAAGGATAACACAGTTCCACTACAACCTTGGAACTTAAAAAGCCGACCGATGGCGGGATAACCATCCAACTGCTGGCTTACAAATACACAGCACCATCTTCGGTGCGACAAAGCCAGCCCTGTGGTCACCAACCGGCCTGCCCAGCGTGGTGACTATGGGCAACACACAAGAGTTCACGCCATTTTTGGCGCGAACATGTGGAAGCCTATATCCAGCAGTGGACTGCAATAGGCTGAAGTGAGTGAGTGAATTAATATAAACGTATTATGGTTTCTCCAAAAAAAACCGTGTGATTGTGTTGTGAAAAATTGTGTGAAGACCTCAACGCAACAGAAGATCACAGCTAAATACTACTGCTCTTAAGTAGTGTTGTGTTCCTGTGGCGAGTAGGATAGCTAGATACCATGATTATGGGGATATGCTTTATTGAATATAGTGGTAGGATCATCCTGAAAAACCAGAAGTATATTAATCAACGCGTTTAATATACTTCTGGTGTTGCAGACGTCCATAAACTACAGCAACATACCATCAGGCGAACCGTAGACATGTTTGCCTACCAATTGATATTAAAAAGTGTAAATTTAGTTTTCGTACCACTTGCTCAAAAAAGTGACATTCTATGCCACAAAAAGCGAACATAACAATAGTCATTTTTAATCTGTTAAAAACAGGGAAAGAAAATTGTACTGAATTTCATTCATCCTCTAGGGGGAGAATGTGATTTAAATTTCGAATACTTTCCGAAATTTATTCTGAACTACATCTGTGTTTACACCATTGAGTTTGTATATAAAGCATTATACATCTTTTTGAAAAAGGAATGCGCATTTATTATGCAGTTATCTTATATATAAAAATGAATCGCAAAATGTGTTGCTAAGCGCAAAACTCGAGAACGGTTGGACCGATTTCGCTAATTCCTTTTTTAAAATGTTCCTTGAAGTACGAGGATGGTTCTTACGGAGAGAAAAATTCTAAAAAAAAAAAATTAAATTTCCTGAAAAAGTCTAAAAACAACACTTTTCTATACTCCCATACAAAAGATTTGTGATAATACTTAAAAGTCAATTTGAACTTTAATACCATACGATAAAGTTTGTGTTAAGCGATACGAAGTTCGCCGGGTCAGCTAGTGATTAATAAATAAAATTACGAAAACCGACGAGGCCGTATGAACTTGATGCCTTTGCTTTTCCGACAAAAAAATATTAGTCTAGGAATTTGCCGCGTTTTTGTTTTCTTCAAATACATAAACGTTAAGTTTATTTTAATTTATTTTTATAAATAAGTTAATGTTTTAAAATACGTTACGATGTTAAATCAAAGCGACAGTGACAGTGAATTGTCGGATTCCATCAGTGCAAATGCAGCCAGAGAAATACTCAAGTCAACTCATCAACAATAAATGTACCAAACAAAAATGTAACTCTCTCTATCAATAATTGGACCAATGTTTCGAATATTAACTTTAACTTTTAATTTTCATTATTTTTAATAAATGCTTATCTCATATTATTATTCTGTTAATTTTTTCGCAAATGGTACGAAAAGTAGAGTATTTTCCTCGGTTATAAAGCTGTCTTAGTCTTGGGTAAACTTAAATCCTTCGCTACACTCAGGACTCGTCTTAAATCCCTCGCTTCGCTCGTAATTTAAGTTTTTAACACCCTCGCTACGCTCGGGAGTAAACCTCGAGGCCTTCGTTACGCTCGCGATTTAAATCGTCACCCGCGACAGAAGACACTGCTTTATCCCCTTGGTTAATAATCTACTATTTTATTGCCATACAGGTACTCACCATCTCATCAATTTTCTGATAAGACTAAAGACTATCCAGAAGACCGTAGATCTGGCAACATTAAAACTGTTAGACCGGCTTACGAATCTCCGACACAAGTAAGTTTTAATTCATTTTCTGTTTACTAGGTAAAACAAAACTTAAAAATATTAGTTTTAGTCTAAAAATGCGAGCTCCAGGGTTGTTGTAAATGATACCACTTTGGCCAACATACAGAAATCCCTTACAAAAACTGTTCTGGAAATCTTAGTTAGTTATCTTAGCTTTAGTTTAGTATTAGAAAATAAGATATATCTTTTTAAGGAATAGTTTTTTAGATAAACTGGTCTGATACGAAGATTTCTTAGTATTTGTGTCGAAATTGGAAATTAGTTTTAAGAAGAATCCAATAGTTCAAAATTAGTCAAAGAAAGGAACTAGATTAGAAAAACAGTTGTGGTGTTACTGGGAATTATTTTTAAAATGTTGGAAAATTTACCAATATCATCTTTAAGTTAAAATAAATAATGAAGTCTAATATAGTTGACTTAATTTTGCTATTGACCAAAAGGCGGAACTTCGAAGGTATTAGAACATATTTACGTTAGCTTGAAGATTTGGTAACATTTGGGCAAAGTCTGTCGGTTGAAGAGTTCTGTTTTACAGCATAGCTGTTTTAAGCAAAAGTTTGGACTGTATTGAAATATTTAAATAAGGAAAAGAGCATTGAATTTGGCTAAAAATACAGCATAAAGCTAAATTAGTCGACGCATTTTCTTTATACAGCAGTATATAACTCATTAAGAAGCTATATACTTCAAGACAAATTGTAAAAATTAAGGAAGACCATATTTATATACATAAATTGTGCAGATATGAGATTAGATGGCAGTAGCCAAATGATTTTGTTTTCAACAGTATGCTATGATCTGCACTGCAGTATGAAAACTCAGCGTGATTTCGAACGCATTTGGTTTATTACTTGTAAAGTTGCTTCACGACATGCATTATGAAATTAGAGAATTAAAAACAACAAGGACACAAGTCACACAAGGAAAAAAAAATATTTCCTAGGAGCTGTCGCACACAAATATTGTCGTGGAAAAAAAGATTTTACTAATTCCGACTAACTGCTGCGGTTGCTGAGATCATTGAATACTCCTTGTGCGAAGCCGTAAGGGGTTATTAGTTTACTAAAAACCTAGCCCTTAATCACAATCTTATATGACAAAAAACGAAGATGGGATCAATGTGATAGTGCGCTTTTTGAAAAACATATTAAATCTTTTCTTGAACATGACTCGAGTAATCGTAATTGAAAATTAGCAGACGCTGGCGTTTCATACTCGAGCGATCAAAATATTTTATACAAAAACGTTTGGTTGGATTTTGACCTCATAAGGATAAGACTGCTCGTAGAGTTTTGCTATTCTGTAGCTGAACGTCGAAGAAAGTAGAAGATAGGAGTACCCTCATAATTATAGTCAATATCGAAATTTACTTTATTCTATTAATCTTCAAATGTAAATTTTTTGAATTGTTCTACAAAGTAGGTAACTAATTATAGTTTATGTGATGATTTACTGCGGGACCAGAATGTCGATTCTGCTAATATAAAACGGCAAGAGACGTTGACTCACGACAGACTGTCATGTCTTGCAAGCACGACGTTCTTCTTCACCTCTAAAAAATTAAAAAAGGGGTACTTGGGCAAAAAGGGAATTCCCTTTATATACATACACTAGCAGACCCGGCAGACGCTAAACGGCTAACCTAATTTGATTGCTTGCATACCGATAGCAGCGCCAACTGCCGGGTCCAATTGAGATAACTACCCTACCTCCCAAGTTGGAACAAAGTACAGATGCTTACAAAATTTGATACAAATTGATTCAGTAGTTTCGGGAGTTCATCGCTAACATACATCGTGACATATATTATACCTAGACATATATTAAAATTGTGGTGCAAAAGAAATAATGTCTAAATGAATTAAAACTGTGGGTGCATCTGAGATATTTTAAATTGTTAACCTACTTATTTTGAAGTTTAAATCATAGAAAAAATTATCACATGGATTTATTTGCAAACTACTGTATGTTGTTGTTAGTTAGTTTAGCGTTATACCCAGTCTTGACACATATAAAAGCGTGAAGGCAAAGAAACTACGTGCACATGGCTTAAGCATCGCAAGATAAAAATTGGAAAAGAAAATTTACCAAATGTATTATATTACTAATATATTACTTAAGTGTTTAGATATTTTAATTTTTAAATAGATAATATTTTGTTCATTTTTAAAGGCTACCTACTAAAAGCAAGTATCAGGTTGTAATCATGATGCATCGATTGTCTGTATTAGTAACATCAATTTTATTGAAGAATTTCATATAATTGAAGAGTACATTAAAGTATACATTAAAGTATTCTTATTACTTTGGATCAAGTCAGGTTGAGAACTATTATAGACTTATGCGATCTGGTTTTCTCTGCTATATGATTGAAAAATTAAACAAAATTAAATCAGACGAGAGAATATATGGAAAATCGATAGTATTGTTTAGATAGTTTCACTTACGGTGGCTTTGAAACAGTCTTGGTGCCTAAGTTGCTGTAGAATGATATTCTATTTTGAAAAAATTTTAGTAGCTCAAAGTTTCTACGCAGAACAAAAATATCGATATTTGGAAATAAAAATTTAATCAGAATCAGTAACACGGCTCAACAGCCAAACAAAGAGCAAAAATATCCAAAACAGATAGTATGTTAATATACTGAAAAGGACTATATTTTGTAATGTTTGGTAAATTGTATTAAATAATAAATAAATAGGCAGATATAAGTTTGAACGCGCAGTAGAGACAGCACGCCGTTCTGTATTGTTATGGTTGGAAAGCAAAGATAAGTCTTAAGATGGAGCGTGTATAGTAGTGGAGGAAGAGATTTATGTTATGTTAAATATTATTGCATATTTTATGAATAACACCAAAAACTAACATAACGTCAATATTGGTCTGAATAGCAAAATATGTTCTGTTAAATCTTTAATGCACAATATATTACGGATGATAGGAGAAGATTCATCAAAAAGTAACATCGTATACTGTTATGACTACGTTATCAAAAAAGACATGAACGGGTAATAGGCATTAGAATTCCAGTGAAGGCCTTGCAACAGCAACATGTCCAGGGCGAAATCTTGGGAAGACGCAATCAAACAATTATTCTTAATCTTGGACATATTTTTAGTACGTATATCGCATTTGAGAGGCTGCACCGTCGAAGCTTCTTCGGACAAAATTTAATCCGGACTTATATATAGCTATATCCTTGCTTGTTCTTGTTATTTTGGATCAAGTCAACAATTGTAAGTCTTCACAAAACTTAAATGAGCTTTCACAATAATTAGTAAAGCAAATCTAAGACACTTTTTCAGTCTGGGCTTAAAATAGAGAAAAAATTCCGATTAATCTCTACCCTCTACTTTCACAATTTTTATGATCTTATCAAAAGAGAACCACTTCAAAGAAAGTTTTCACCTTAAATTTGTTACTGCTACTGGAGTCAAAAAACGGAGACGGAAGAAATAATTCACATCAGTAATAATAACAGTTTTTACTTTAGAAACAACGTATTGATTTATATTTTAATATATGGTTGTTTAAGGAAATTGATTTTAATCTTAACTGTCATTTATAAAAAAATGTTTCTAAAACTATTAAAATACCCTTTTCGTGTTTGCATCTTAAATTTCAATTTACAGGCGTCAAATGAAGCTATTTACTCAGGTGGTTATCGTCCCAATGTACATGACGTACAATACCCGACCACACGTACATTACCACGACAGGATTGGCAAGATAGGGAAAAGGCGTTCCCACCCAAAACTATCATCGAAGATAGGGAGAGAAGAGATGTTCCTAGATTGCAGAAGTTCGATGTACAACGGATTTCGGATCAACAAAGACCAATGGAACAAGAGACAAAAAGATCTAGATCTCATTCGTCTAGGTCTCCTAGGCGAGATAGGTCTCCTATACGTGATCGCTATAGACGCCATTCACCGTCTCCTCGGTCTCCTCGACGCTCTTGGGCGCTCGAAAAACGTCGTAGCCCCGAAACACGGGAAACTCCACCCCCACCTGTGTGGCCAGGAAATAACGCAGAAGATTATCCGCAACAGAGCAGACAGAAAATTCCAGCTCGCGAAGTCGAGAAACATGTTCCAGTCTGGGAAACTAGAGACAAAAGGCGCGATGACTACCCAGCTGAAAACCGACGGGATTTTGAGGAACAGATAAGAATTAGGAAGGAAATTGAAAAATGGAAGCCGATTCCTCAGTCGAAAACCCAAGAGTCGTCTAGGATGATGGATGAGGATCGTATGCACAAAGAATCTAAGTTTGTTAAAAAGGACTTCGAAATAAGACGAGACTACCGTGAGGACGAAATGCGAAAATCTCATACTGACAGACTCCAAAAACAATATCAACGACAGGATCGGGAAGATATCCGCTATAAATCCGTACACGAACAAAAAGATGACATTCCGCGCAAGAGAGAAGAGTATGCCGGACGGATAGAAGAAAAAAAGAAAGAAATATTACAAAAACAAGAGCAACTGCAGAAGGAGATCGACGAGGTCTACAAAAGAGCTGTTGATTTTACAAAAAAAGCTGAACTGTATAGAAAAACTGAGCACAAGAAGGAATCATACGACAGCGACAGGGATCGAGATGGGGTTAGTGGACCTAAGCACAACGAACGTTACAAACAAGATTCTCACGAAAAACAACAAAGTCGCAATGTTCCATTTAAAGAATATAAAAGGTCTTACGCTTCGAGAAGTGATGTAGAAGCCGAAATTGAACGAAGTAAGTACGGTGAACTACCTGCAGACGTCAGGGCCAAGAGAAATAAAGCTATATTAGAGATATCTGAGAAAATTATGCACAAGTATGGTAGTACGTTGCCCAGCGAGATGCATAAAAGGATCCATTCTGAATTAAAATGGACTCTGAACCGGCGATTAAATGAAATGTTTGGGAACAAAGATGTATCATTCATAGAGATAATTGTTAAGTTTAACTCAAGCCACAGCGCGAAAGATGAAAAAAACATGTTCGATGAAATAATGTATAGCATGAGTGATCATGTAAGAAACGCGAAACGAACAGCTCAAGGTAAGATTTACAATAGTATTCCTTTTTCAGATGTAAGTGTTTTTGCTACACATTATTTTAAACCATTTTTAAATATTTAAAATAACATTTGTTTAATCCGCAAGGTAAATAATAAATCGTTAAATAATATAATTTAATATAAAGTCTTAATCGCGATGTAACAGTATAAAAACTAAGTGTATCACACAAAGTGTTTTAACACAGACTCTAATATCTGTATTGTGTTATAGATGATTCGGGTGTTCCTGCAAAAATGCCTAGGCAGTCTCCTCAACCAAACTTGAATAATGGTAATTAATCATTTGTATATCATATATCTTATTTGCATGCTTCACTAAAAGTAAGTATAATATAAGAAAGTTATCATTTTTCTTTCCCAGATCAAATGCCTAGAGCACACGACCAACAAAGTAAGTACTTTTTACTTTCATAAATTTATATGTATTCCATTTATTTTAATGTTTTAGTGCTATAGCAGACTAACAGACACATACGCCGATTCAATGTTTTCAATTAGTTTCAGATTGGAGCATAGGTACAGTAGGTATGATACCACTGAATATTGCGAGTAATCAAGGATTATTTTTAAACGCGCCCTTAATGGTACCGACGCCTAGTCAGTATCAATTGCTTCCGTCGTACCAGGAACATCAACCTACTCAAGTCAAAGAAAATGAAATTGACGGTTACAGTTTATATTTGTGTAAAGACGATTTTCAGCCAATAGTCGATTTCGAGACAGCAAAATTAAAGGAATTTTTGATTCAACAACTCATCAAAGTCACGGAAACTACTCAAGGTTGGGCCCCAGACTTTACACTAGCCAAGCAGAACAGCATCCATAGGCACGAAGTTATTACACGCGATGAGAGGTCAAAGAATTGGCTTTTAAGTTTAGATTTCAGTGATTTTAAGGAATTTAACGTTCTAGTTTACACGCCAGAAGAATTGTGGTACGAGAGAGCGGCTATTTGGTTGCCGGGTCATTCCAGGTGTAGGAATATTGAGCCTCTAACGAAACTCAAGTTACAGAACAAAAAGTTGGAAGGCGTCAACATAGGTAAGTGGAAATTGGTCAAAAAGGTAGTCACCGATAAAGGTACCCGTGTTTATGTGGATATGCCGCCCTCGTCTGCTAGAGCGATGGAGAAACACAAAATGATGTTGAGCTACGAACTCCAGAAAGTAAACGTTTTTCTGAAAGCCGTTGCTATAGATAAAAACGCTTTCGACGCAGGCCTAAACGAACCGTCGATAACCATTCTTCCTTCTCCGGGTTCCTGCCCTATGCCGTCTCTTGACCAAAACCCAAATATCATTAAAATAGGTGTAAAAGGAAATAAACCTCTGTCTTTGGTATTGGCGCGAAAACTTAAAGATTTTATCATATTTAAATTGTTTAAGTACCATCAACTTGAAGGGAAGAGTCGAACCGATTTTATTAAGTACGGTTTTTGTCAGCCGGGCTTTCTAGGTATATTACCTGAAAATGAAGAATCGAGAAAATGGATTTGCTCCCTCGATATTGGTCAATTAAACCGTCAGCAGCTGTTTATAGTAGGGGCGGATGATAATAAGACAAAGTATTTTACCATGACTATCTCTATACCCAAGTATTCTAACCTAAATACGGCGGTAGTAACTGAACGCTTGCGTCAGAGTAATAAAGGTGTTAAAGGCGTTAACTTTTCTTTATGGAGAAACCAAAAAGTTTTAAGAGATAAAACGGGACAAGTAACATTTGAAGTTGAAATGGATTTAGAATCGGTCGAGACTATTTCCAAAATGAACTACCAGTTAGACTACGTAGCTGAGGGACACGACATTAGAACTTTGTCTGTAGATTCTAAGGTTTCTCGCATTAGATTAGAAGAAATGATCGCTAAATATAAAGCAGAGTTGTCTGACACCTATAATGTAGAAAATATGGAGTTAGCGTCTTCAGATTCGGAAGATGACGTGGTTTGTCTCGATTAATTTTCAGTTTGTTGTATTTTAAGATTTAATTTTTGTCATGTTTCAAGCTTCTTTTTGGTAATAAATGTTTTATTCAGCCTTATTTTGTTTTTGTATCACCTTATGTATGAAAGTTTTAGAAATTGTTCCAAAAGAACGAAAATATAGCGAATGTATTTCTTCATTTAACTCTTTTGAGGACGGCGAAGCACCACACTGCTTATCCGATTTTCGAAGGACCAAACACTGTTGAGGTTGCAAAGCTTCTTAATTAAACTTCAATTATTTCCTCGGTTCTTATTTCTTATTTCTTCCTTGTTCTTGTTTCTTGTTTGAGTGCGGCTAATGTTCGTTAGAGAGTGACTGGCTGTTGCTGGGAAACGTGTTATATAGCGTTTCGCACACCCTGGTAACAGCCGCGTAACAGGAGAGATGGCAAGTACATTTCCCGCGCCTTTGCAACGGGCCAATGGCGGTAATCCTTGATCCCGCCATTTGCGTTGACCAATCACAGACCTGCTTCTAGGAGAGTGAGCAACCTAACGGACATGTTGGCGACAAGTACCAACCTAACCGACGGTCAATAACGGTAGATGTCGGTCCCCGCCCTTTGCGTAGTACCAACCTAACGGACCCGTTTGATAAAGGTATATCTTGGCCCCGGCCTTTGCGTAGATTACATACATTCGTCTTACTCTTACATTATTTTTACAATACGATTACATAGCTTAATGGCTAAGATATAATTTACTTACATCTATGTATCTTAAGTACTACTTCATACTTTATTTTATTAGCCTACTTATAACTAACAAAAACAATCAATGGTGACGTAAGCCGTCCGTAACAAACTCTATAAAATGATTTCCATATTAAGCTTATTTAACACTAAAAAGGTAAATGCTTAAATGATCCTTGTCAATGAAAAGTCTACGATAAAAAGGTAAGTAAAAAAGGTTATTTAATCATAATATGTATATCCTTTTTAAAATGTCTTAATTTTTCAGTGTTTCAGATATTGATGTCCGAAAATGTTTCAGGACTGGAAAAACTGGGGATAAAACACCAAAATTTCGCGTGTACAATTATGAAAATATAGGTTTGAAGAAAAATATTGCGCGATTCATCTGAAAATGGTAAGAATAAACGCCGATCGCGTACATATTAATTAATAGATAATTTTTCACAAATAGTAGAAAGTGGACATCATCTAAAATTGACTACAGGTAATCAGCCGAAATATCAACATCGTCCGTAAGTTATTTAACATTAAGAGGTAACATTATTTAAAATATAATTAGCAGCAACATTGAACTCGTCAAAGTAAGGTCAACGGCTTTTGGTCTTAGCCCAGTTTCTAAAAGTGAGTATATTTTCTACTTGATACATTTAGTGACGCGTGGTCTTTATTTCAGACAATATTGATATTTGTGTGTTATTTTCTTATTTATTTACATGACATATAGCTAGATCTCCACGCAGAGTTGCAACGCTCCTAACGTAGGCGTCCATGGAACCCTTCGCCTCTTTGACACTTTATTGACTGAAAAGTTGATCTTTAAAAACCCTCATTTGTTATTTGAGATCAATAGTACTTCCAGATTTTGTCTGCTGTTTTGTGAATAGCCAGTTCGTATATTATTCACTAATACACGTGGTAACTATTTTCTCCGTGTGTTCTTCTGAAATATATTTTTAATTTTTTTTTTTTTTTTCATAATCCTCATGCAAATAATAAGACCTTGCCCTTTTTTCATCATTCTTTATCTAATCTTTTGACTGATAATAAAGATGATTTTTTTTTGTTCTACTACTTAAATGCAAAAACGGTTATTTTTCTGAGTTTCGCAGCGTATTTTGATGATATTGCGGGTAATTTTGTTGATTATATTTTCATCTTAGAGTTGTTTAAAACATTGAATGTATCTCCATTTGTGCTGTTAGCGGCGGATGCAGCTTATTATCTTAAAAGTCTATGTCTACAATTTTATTTCAGTTTTTGTTCATCTTCACATGTGTTCGAAAATGAACACCATTTCAAATAGGTTGTCAAAGGTTTGGTCTCATTTTGGTGATCATTTGATTTTGACACAATTACAGCTTATTTAAGTTGCTTTTATAGTAACTATAGCTGCTGCAGTAAAAATGGGGTATTCGACAATAAGTTTCAGTTTAAATATCTTTAAATTTGTTATTATCGTATGTCTAGAAATCCTAATAGAGTTATGCTTCATTTAGGTGCTTATCCATGTCTTCTGTTTATAAAACCTTGAAAAAAAATGAGACATTGTGGAATTTTTTATTTAGACTTCCAGTGAAATGAAATTTAAATTACGACGAAGACTTTACCAGTGTGCAGAATTTTATCGTCAAGAATATTACATATATTGTTGTGTAGTTTTTAGGTTCATTATCAGGTTTTGTGTCTGTCCCCAGTTCGGTGATCAATTGATTATATTATGTGATCATGATGACGTTCAACACAACCAGGTAATAACAGTTACGGATATATATTTCTAGCTTGATATGCAGCTTGAAGAAAATCTTTGATGGCGGGCATGCTCGATCGTCTTCATGTTAAAATATTATTCAATGAGGTTTAGATTATTTCAGTAAGTACTTACAATAGACGATTGAAATATATCTTTCTATAATTAATTATGTACCCTTTACCTTGTTTGAAATTCATATAAATTTTTACTAGGTTATTTTTTTTTTAATTATATTCGTGAAGAAGTGAATATATATCATCTAAAGACTTAAACTTTCACAGTCACTGACCCATTACGCTTCAGCCTGTAATATCCCACTAATCAGAGCTTAATCCACCACGCTGCTCCAATGCGGGTTGGCCGATATATTCCCTACTATGAGTAACCATACCCATATGTATCATTATTTTTTGATTATGATTTTGAAAATCCCGATATTTCAGTGACGTTGCAGATACCATGATCACAGTTGACTTATGAGCTGCAAGTCGCCAAAATATCCGTTTTGTTCATCTATATGCATGATTTTTGTTTTTGTTTTTTTTTGTTTGCTTGAAAAGTAGTTTAATGTAAAGTTCCCTTGTTACAGAGCCTCCTGTCAAATATCGTGAAAATCCGAAACCAAAAGTGCACCCAGAGAAGAAACAGCTGACAGCCCCTTCAAAGTCTTCTGAAAGAACACCTTTGAAAGGAAAATCAGAAAAAGAAGATAAAGGTTAGGGAAAAGATTATTGTTGTCTTATTTTATTATCAAATTAGATAATAATAAATGTTAAATGTGTTACCGCTTTAGTGTTAATTTTTTTCTGTATTTATTTATTTAAATATACTAAAAATATAGTTTTTTTAAAAATCAGCACAATCAAGTAAAGTCCTTATTATATTATATATCAATAACTACCATACATAACATTGAATTGAATCAGTAAATAAAATTGAGAGAAAGGTCATGATATTTTGTGGAATATGTATTAATTTATATTTTCATTCAGCACAACGCCAGTGCGAACTTACAACACACAAAGCTCAAAACAAAACCATTAATTTAAAAAATGTATCATTACAAATATATTTAAATAAATGAACAATTTTCTGTGACAGAAGAACAGAAATCATCGAAGTGTAATCAAGAGGATGAAGAAGAAGAAGAAGGACAATTCGAACTAAACGAGCTCATGACAAGAGTATTAAAAGAAGAATTACAGGCTCTTATGATTGAGGTGAGAAAATGAAAAGAAATTATTCAAAAGGCGTTACCAAATAAAAAAAAATACTTTATCCAAGTAGGCTTCATAAAATCTTTTGAATCATTGTTTTAAAAATTAAAATTATATTCGTTATAATTAATTAATTACAGTTAAAGTTAAGCTATAACAGATTCGGAATTCAAATTCTGCAGAGAAGAATCTGCAAACTGCAGCTACTCGTTAAAAAAAAATGTGTCAAAATAAGTCACGTTTCCAACTACGCCACATTTAAGTTTTAAAAAAATCAATATTTCTAGTAATCTACTTTTTTTAAGAGAGCAAACTTAAAATTATTTTATAGAAATTGTACAAAATTTGGTTTTGAAGCAATAAAAATCTGTCCCCAACTTAGAAGCTACTGAAAAATTTGCTTAAAAATTTTAATTTTGTCACGGGGACCAGAAAATTATTTTCTGATTTCTATCTGTTTATATACTCCCTTTTTTAGCCTTATAAGTGCCGATGTTGTGGAGATTCAATACTAATGTAAAACACTTTAATATATATATGTCGAAGAAGTGTGTGGGCAGTCCTAACTCGGTAGGTCTTCCTCCATACTCGAAACGTGGGGAAGTCAGATGATATGTCAGCACAACCTTTCTGTATGCCGTGCAAACGAGAAGTGTGTCGCATCACTCGTCCTCGCTATTTAAAAGCGGCGCGTCGATCACCCCTCTACTCTAACGGCTGATAATTGACAACTGACATTATCTGAATACACCCAAGTCAACACTTGACGTTCCGTATTCATACTCTGCGACATATACAAATAGGCAAACAAGTTAAAGTATTACTTACCTGTAACCATACATGTATTGTATCAAATAAGTTAACATTTTATGTTTTTCAACAGGTTTGGCGAACGCTACCAGATGTGGCACCAACAGAGACAGAACAATATGTTGCGGAGAAACTGCGTAATGAAGCGAGTGATGACCTCACAAACGTAAGGCAGATAGTTGTACATATAAATAATAATATAATAAATAATATAGAGCATGTTTTACTCCCTGGATCCTATTGCTTAATTAATTTGAATAGACCTGGAAACTCCACTATTCCTACCCACGTCTATGAGAACTGTATCATTTTATAATTCCTACATAAATATAATAAATAATTAAAATTTAATGAATCGATAAAAATCATTTTGCATTCGAAAGATTGTTGCTTGAAAGATTGGTTGACTCTAAAATATGCTGTAATCATGAAAGCTAATCTGACGAGCCATCTAGTTTATTTAATATGAAATTATTTTACAGGTCCTTGGACTCAACATCACCAAGAGATTACTGAACGTGTATAATCCACTTTTTGTTAAAGTGAGTAAAATAGTAATAATTTAATGCCTAATAATTCCATATTTAAAATATAATAATCAATAATGAACATCTTCTAGTAAGTGGATCCCTACTGGGAATCCTGCAATCCTGTGTTGCTCTAGAAGCATACAACACAATCACAAATGCCGAAACACTACATGCGTATTATACACAACACACAAATAAAGCCTAAACAAAATTTTACTACCTATGTATTAATGGATTTCCAAGAACGAAAATCCTATCAACTTTATTTATAACTAATATAATTTTTACTGCAAAATAATCTGATCCTGCTCAATTCAGTCTATAAAAAGAAACCTAGCAAGAAATGGATCTGGATCTCCCCAGATGGGATAAATAAAAACGAAATTCACTATTATAACAAATAAAAAAAATGCTTCAACAACAGTCATGTGATACAGACTATAGATATCAATATCAACCATCGCATGGTACGTTGCCGTTTAAACTAATCATCACTTCACTCATCATCACCACTTCACCCTATCGCAGTCCACTGCTGGCCATAGGCCTCCACAAGCTCGCACCAAAAATGGGTTGGTGACCGCAGGGCTGGCTTTGTCGCACCGAAGACGCTGCTGCCCGTCTTCGGCTTGTGTGTTTTTCTAAGCCAGCAGTTGGATGGTTATCCCGCCATCGGTCGGCTTCTTAAGTTCCAAGGTGGTCGTGGAAACTTGTTATCCGTTAAAGGCCTTCTACACGGTCGGGATCGACCGCCGACCATAGTGTCCTCGGTCGGATTGATATAAAAATGGACAGTGTGGAAAACGGTTGACCCGACCAATATTTGGTTGATGTCAAACGGCCTTGGTTGGTGATTTGCCATGTCTTTGGGACATTGGATCCGATTTATACAAAGAAAAGAACCAAAAAACTTCACTTCACTTTAGCATAAAAAAGTTATTGCCAAACCGACCTTATGTTGCTTTAAAAGGCAAGTAGCCATCGCTTCAAATACCAAAGAAGAACTGCCAAGTTGAGTCAACCACCGACCGTGTAGAATGAATACTAAAATTGGTTGACCCGACCAAGAACACGACGGTCGGCGGTCGATCCCGACCGTGTAGAAGGCCTTTTAGTCGCCTCTTACGACACCCACGGGAAGAGAGGGGGGTGGCTATATTCTTTGGTGCCGTAGCCACACAGCACTACTAGCAAACTAGCAGATATTCAATCCATATTACATCTCATTACACAAAATGCAAAGAGGTTTTATAATGGTCTCATTAGTGATAATGCAATAGAAGACGACATAGATGGAATAAATACGGTGGATTTCGAAATCTAATTTGATGATAACGTCGAATAAAAGTATCTATATGTAGAATTTAATATATTTTTTTGGTAATTAAAGCTATATAACGATATTATGAATACATAGTTTCTATAGTATCAGTAAATCGCTGGGGTGTGGTTCTTTTTTGTATATGAGAAAAGCTATCAACTAGTACATGTTAAAAGGAACCACTTGCAGATTTTCTTAATTATCTAGAAAGTTTAAGAGTATTCAGACCAAATTTGTATACACATACTTTAATTAGTAATTTATCCACGAATTTAAATAAAATATATATATTAATTTAGCTTCATCAAACAGAGCTGCATATGTTTTTGTAAATCCTTTGATATCTCAGAAGTTCGTTTTTTCTGGGTGGTTCCTTTTTGCAAAAATACGGACAATTATTATTATTATTATTGTATAGCTCCTGATGTGTTTTCCATTGTTATATGTTCTTTATTAGACCCGAAACACAATAATATAGAATTTTTCGAAAAAAAATTCTAATGTGCAATTTTTTATCAATAATATTTTTTTCCTATAGCTTAATTTCTCCTGTCGTCCCGAAAGCGGTTGCCTGACGAAGTTCCTCGACCAATACAACATAATAAGTTTCAAACGTATCCAAAAAGAAACAAACACCTTCGCAGCCCGACTCCGCTCGATAACTGACTTCGACAATATCTGTGCCGCTAAGAATATCAAATGTGGTAAATATATAATATAAAACTACCTTTTTTGTGGAACTAGGTCGGCAAACAAGCGTACGGCTCACATGATGGTAAGCGATTACCGTAGCTTATAGACGCTTGCAACACCAGGTGCTCTAGTCATCTTACTCACCAATAAGAACACAACACTGCTTGAAAACAGCATTATTTAGCTGTGATCTTCTGTAAGGTCGAGGTACTATCCCAGTCGGGCTGCTCCATATTTTGAGCAGCAAGTTTCCTGTTGTGCCTTACTTCAGTTAAAAACCTGAATAAGATAGGGATACCGTTTTCACCTAGAGTTATAAAAAAATAGCCTAGGATCTATTTTAGAGCTACCAAATACACATAAACAAAAAATTTAAAAATTTAATAAAAAATCGGTCAAGCTGTTTCGGGGGAGTTCTGTAACAAACACTGTAATTAATAAATACTTTTGTTACTTATGTATTGTAGTGTTATACTTGGTCCTTTATATATCAAATAAAATAAAAATAATTTTAGTTCTTTGTGACTAACTGAATCAAACAAAATTGCAGAACGTACTAAATGATAAGGTTGATTTTAACTAGAATAAAATTGTTTTGTACAAAATATTCTTCATCTGTTATTATAAAATAGAACTCCACTGGCACCATTTTTTAATTTTATTTTTATTTTACAATAACATTTCATAAAAAATTAATTTACAGGAGGATCAAGGATAACTGTGACCCCATGCTACAAATTTACTTTATGTCCAAAGAGACTTAATACTATATTTGCTGACAAAGGTGAAGACGTGATCAAAGACAAAAAAGAAGATAAATCAATACATGAAAGTGAAGGAGACGAGAGACGAGTAAAAAATAAAGTTGTAAATTCAAATAAAAATGAAGAGAAATCTACAAGTGTCCTGAAAGAAAAAGATGTAATCGAACCTAAAGAAACACCAAATAAACATGAAAATGAAGTTAGCGAAAAAGTTGCACCAAAAGAAAAGCAAAAGGAAGACATAGTACTAAAATCTCCTGAAAAGAAAAAAATTGAAAGTCCTAAAGAGATCACACCAGTTAAACCTAAACCAACTGTAAAAGAAACTCCTAAAGAAAAACAGACAAAGGTACCAAATAAAAAGTCTGAAACAAAACGTAATATTGAAAGTGAAGGTGAAATTAATGAATCTGAAATCAATAAATTCAACGAAGGTGAAGAAATGAATGATGAAGAAATACTTGCTTTAATATCCAGCGGTGTCATCGTTGACGAGTGCATGGCTTCTGATGGGGAATAATATTCTTTATGTAAATATTTCGTCGATAAGGGGATATAATATAAATATTTTTAAGTTTGATTATTCTTTCTGTTCTAGTAACCAAACCCATGGGTTATAATTTATAAGAATACTTACAATGTTACCTTATTGGTTTTTAAACTGTTAATAAATAATTTAAAAATATATACGTTTTTATTCGACTTTTAAACCTTAAGTCTTTAGCTATTGAAGCGCAGTAGGAAATATATCGCTCAAATCTGGAACAACCTGACTACTATACTGCTCTCGAACATAATTGTGTTTCTGTGAGTAAGGTAGAGAGAGCTGGGGAGGGTAGGAGGTAGAGTCAGCAACACAGCAATACTTTTGGTATAGCGGGCATTTATACGCTGCGGTATCCGCCTACTATCAGATGTACCGTATATTTGATTGTCGTCCTAATTTTTTAAAATTTACATAATTAAGGAAAATATGAAAAAAAAAAATAAAGTTACGAGAAATTTATTTATTATAAAAGACAGACAATTTTAATCAAGATGAGTATTTACTTTATTTCACCAGATTCGATGACGTCATCCTCCACCTACAAACAAAAAAATATATATAAACAGTTGTCTTGCAAAAAAATATATGAATACAGCGTTTGTTAGGATACTACATATTACAAAAAAAAAAACCTTAAATTTATTAAAATTAATTTAAATTATACTTTATTACAAGAAAAAAAACCTAACCAAACGGTATTTGTTATTTTTTTATCACTACGACCTACTTACAGTTGTGTATGTTAATTTTCCATCGATTTCAATAAATACTCAACAACTGATAAAAGTAAAACAGTGATATTTAAGAATTAATTTGTAAAGTAATAAAAAATAATTATCTATATTTTTAATAAAAACCTAATTTCACAACTAATTTAAAACTAATCTACTTTTTAACTGTCTGATATCTATACAGATGTATTGGTAACTCGTATTCTTCGCTTCAGCCTGTAATATCCCACTGCTGGGCATAGGCCTCTTGCCCCATGTAGGAGAAGGATCAGAACTTAATCCACCACACTGCTCCAATGCGGGTTGGCGACTATATTCCCTACTATGAGTAACAATCGTTATCAGGTAGACATAATAACAATCGAGTCCGACGGCTTAACGTGATCTCCGAGGCACGGTGGAGAGACCCACAAGGACTGAGTAAACGCCCAGATCACGACAAACATCTGTATAGCCAACAAATGTTTTTCATGCGCGGAGATCGAACCCGCAACCGCCAACGCAACAGTCACAAACCAGTCCTGTGACCGTTGCGCCAACGCGTCGTCGCGCGTCGTCGATATATTCTTGGCTCAAGAACACATCAAATTTGTTGCATTTTGGCTCGTTGAGTTTGTTGTTGAGAAGTACGTTGAGTTACCAGTAATACTGTATATTAGTCTACATAAATTTAAAAATGTATAGGTAACAGGCATATTTCATAATTGTGCGGCTCTAAGAAGCGAAGAGGCTCTTCTTTTCTTCGGAGCAGCAGCTTCTTTTCTCTTTCGCTCAAGTTCTATTTCATCCGCTTTGTCATAAACATCTTTGGGCGCAACCTATGTTAATAATTAAATTACTAATTTATAATAAAAAGGACTAACTATTAGGGAATGTTTTACCAGTTGCTAATTATAAATATTTTAATTGTATTATTAATCATTATAATTATATACTCATTTGAATATTCGAGAATTCTGGAGTAGATAGACATTTTAAAACTTTTGCCTATATACTCTAGCAACATTAGAATATAATAACTGTGTGGTACACGAAATAATCATGAATATTAGTTTAAAAAATAACTTAAAAAAACACGCTCTTATAAATAAACCAAACTAAAAACTATTTGAATGTAGACATTTGTATGTAAGTTTATTATACATCTACACCACCTACCCAATTTAGATAAGAAGTTTCCTTTCTATGTATGGGTTGTCTGGAAGAAATGGCTAATTAGCCATAAGTCCGCCCACTGGATTCAGAGGGGGCAATATTCTTTAATGCCTTAGCCAAACAGCTAACAAACAAACAACAACAACTAGACAAAAGTAGGTACATTAATTTTAATATCGAATAAAAAATTCATTTATGAGCCTCCTAAATATTTTTGTATTTTAATTTAATTATTTATTATTAAAGTAATACAACTGAGTAACCCTCTCTTCGAGACTTTTCTCTTTCGAACTTCTCTTCTTGTAAGAGGCGACTAAGGGATAACTCAGTTCCACTACTACCTTGGAACTTAAAAATCCTACCGATGGCGGGATAACCATCCAATTGCTGGCTTTGAAATACACAAGGCCGAAGACGGGCAGCAGCGTCTTAGCGACAAAGGCAGCTCTGCGGTCACCAACCCGCCTGCCCAGCGTGGTGACTTTGGGCAACAGGCCTATGTCCAGCAGTGAACTGCAATATGCTGAAGTGATGATGAATAATGAACTGAGTAAAATAAATATAACTGAGTATTTACTGAATACTTCAAATGCCTCTACCTGTTTCTATTATTAATATCGAGCAAAAAGGGCAAAAAAAAATCGCGTTTGTTGTATGGGAGCCCCCCTTAAATAGTTATTTGATTTTGTTTTTAGTATTTGTTGTTATAGTGGCAACAGAAATACATAATTTGTAAAAATTTCAACTGTCTAGCTATCTAGATTTTTTTTTTTTTATATTTGAATTGATTGAGTGAACGGTGAATTGCGGTTTATGATTTATTTAAAAAAAAACTACTTACTAGATCTCCTTCAAACAATTTTTCGGTGAATGGCTATCATATATTTTATTTTGTTTTATCATTCTCTTAATTTAGAAATTACAGGGGAGAACACACACTTTATCACTTTGAAAGTGTCTCTCACGCAAACTATTCCGTTTAGAAAAAAATGATATCAGAAACCTCAATATAATTTTTGAAGACCTATCCATCGATACCCAACACGTATGGGTTTGATGGAAAAAAAATTGAGTTTCAGTTCTAATTATGGGGAACCCCCAAAATTTATTGGTTTAACCGACTTCCAAAAAAGGAGGAGGTTCTCAATTCGACTGTATTTTTTTTTTTATGTATGTTACATCAGAACTTTTGACTGGGTGGAGCGATTTCGACAAATTTTCTTTTAATCGAAAGGTGGTGTGTGCCAATTGGTCCCATTTAAATTTATTTGAGATCTAACCACTACTTTTCGAGCTATACCTAATAATGCGTTTTTACTTGACGCTTTTTTCGTCGACCTACGTTGTATTATACCGCATAACTTTCTACTGGATGTACCGATTTTGATAATTCTTTTTTTTGTTGGAAAGGAGATATCCCTAGTTTGGTATCATGATACGGAAATCAGGATCTGATGATGGGATCCCAGAGAAATTGATGGTAATTTTTGAAAATCCGCAATTACTTTTTACTGGGTGTACCGATTTTGATAATTATTTTTTTGTTGGAAAGAAGATATCCTTAGTTTAGTACCATGATAAGGAAACCAGGATTTGATGATGGAATCTCAGAGAAGTCGAGGGAAACTCTTGAAAATCCGCAATAACTTTTTACTGGGTGTATCGATTTTAATAATTTTTAATTTAATCGAAAGCTGATGTTTGTCATTGGTCACATATAAATTTTATTGAGCTCTGATAACTACTTTTTGAGTAATCTTTGATAACGCGTAGTTACTTGACTATTTTTTCGTCGATCTACGTTGTATTACTCGTCGATGTAATTGAAGTCGGTTTTTTTTCGTTTGCGAGCAAACACAATTATTTTTCTATTTTTGTATAAAATCTTAATTCTATTTACAGAATACATCTACTTTCCAAGTTTCAACAGTATAGTTGTTATAGTTTCGGAAAAAAGTGGCTGTGACATACGGACGGATAGACAGACATACATGACGAATCCATAAGGGTTCCGTTTTTTGCCATTTGGCTATGGAACCCTAAAAATGTATTCTTTAAGTTAATTGTTAGTAAAGTTAATTGTTAATTCTTATGAGAATAAATATCTTTGACCTGAATTCCCATTTTTCATCCTTGAATGGTAAGACTTAGGTCCGCAGTATTCGCAGTTAAAAAAGTTCGACAACTGACCGACGTTGCTACTGCGCGTTTAATATATTTTAGCTATTCCCATAGTATTGTCTTATGGTCTGTTACTGTGGGGCAAGGCTACAGATATTGTGACTGTATCTATTTTGCAAAAAGGGCTATTCGCGGCGTATATGATCGTAGAGCTCGAGTCTCCCTGCGGGGTGCTTTTTATAAGGTAAACATATTAACAGTTGCATCACAATATTTATAACAATATTATGTATATTCACAAGAATATGGATTGTTTTTATATAAAGAGTAATAATCGCAGTATAAACACGAGAATGAGTAAGAAAATTGTAAATCCATGTTTCTGACTGCTCAAAGTAACCGTCTCCTTTCTGGGTTACAGTATTCGCATGTACTCTCAAAAACAATTTTATAATTGTCGCTACATAAATTTAAAGTTTTTATTAAAAAGATAAAGCATATGATTATTAAAAAGAGGTAAAGTTTCTAACTTTATATGTTTGTATGGGGTAATCCTTGCAAATACTGATTCGATCACGAAAGTTCTTTCACTAATAACAAGAAAGCTACACTATTCAGGAATGACATGAGCTATATTTTATTGTGATTGAATAAAATATTAAGTGAAAAATCTTCTTAAATTTATTTATTTATTTAGGATCACCAGTAATTGTTAACACTAATTACACAATAACGTAAACCTAATACCTAATATATAATAATAAACCTAATAAATACTTTAGAGCTAAGTGTTACAATTTATTAAGGTGAACACCACATGCAAAAAGAAGCGTTACATTCCAATATAAAAAAAAGATAAACATATTTATTAATATATTTATTAATACATTTTATGTTTAAATGTATATAAAATTCTCGTGTCACTATGTTAGTTACGATACTCCTCCGAAACGGCTGGACTGATATTTATGAAATTTTGTGTGCATATCAGGTAAGTCTGAGAATCGGCCTTCATCTATTTTTCATACAGCTGTTATAAGGGGAGGGAGGGGGTGATTAAGGGGGTTACTAACATATATGGCAAAATAACGTTTGCGGGGTCATTTAGTAGTTGATAAAGATGTTCGGACTTAGTGACGCTGTATTTCATGCAAGATATGACTAATTTTCTACTAAAACACATTTTGTACATTATTTTCAAAAGAGTAACTGCGGAGTTTCTTGCTGATTCCTCTCTGCAGAATTTACATTCCAAATGGGAGGATGCTTCACTTTTAAAAATAATAATCACTAAAATTTTAGTTTGTAAAATGACTATTCGAGGATGCTTCAACACAGTCAAAGAAAATTAGAGATTTAAAGAAATACTATGGTAAATGGTTTTAAGTTTTTAACGCTTAACTTTTAATTTTAAACATTATTTTTAAATTTTAACTGAACTTTAGGAACAAATATTTTTGAAAGATAGTAACACTACGTCGAAAATATATGTGTAATTGTGATTTGTGTCTGACTGTCAGTTGTGGACCATAAATATTAGGGCTGTTGATATTTTTTAAAATATCGAATTCTCGTTATAGTCAAACTTTGCCCTTGGATATGATGGATGGATGGATATATATAAAACTATTTATACTTAAAATGATATATGAGAAACTGCTATATTTCTGATTCTCACACAGTATATTATTACATTCATGTTTCTTAAAAACAAGTCCAGGAAGTAATTAATAATCTATGTTTAGTCTACGTTCTTAATATTATAAACTTCCCGGTGGCACTGCTAAGTCAGCGGAACAGTTTCGTACTAATCTGTATAAGCAAGTTATTTTACTCTTTGGTACTAATCTAAGACGGAGGGCTGGCGTGCATGCATAACTATATATCGATATTTTTAAATATATCAATATCGGAGTTTGATAAATCGAAAAAAAAAATATCGATATTTCGATAGATTAATATTTTTTCTATTGGATTTCATCGGCTTTGTTTTTAAAAAAAAAAACAATAACGTAGACTGTTGAAAATTTCATCAAGTATCGTCATATCGAGGCGAAGTGTAAAAAGCTTTTCCGTAAGAAGAAAAAAAGTAGTTGGATTAAGTTCTGTGAGTCCCTTACCCCCAGATCTCCCGCACACATAGTTTAGTTGAATCTTATGAAATTTCGTCGATCCATTAATTCCGCTTATCCCACATCCAATGATCTAGTGGCATGGCTTAAATTACCATATACTTACAATATATAGAAAAAAAAAATAAAAAGTTACTTGAAAATACGAGTAAGTTTTAGACTACACTACGAAAGCGTTACGAAACATAAGTCTCTCTTTCTTTCTACTTTCACTAACTTATGTGTCCCTCTCAATTTCCATTCACCTCGCCCGATCACACTTTTCGTAACACTCTCATCACGTATTTCCCAGTTTACTCCCCAAGACAAGCTTGCGTAAAAAAGTTTTACTTCAAAATATCGAGTGTCGATATTTAAATTTCAATATATCGCCCAAAAAAGTATTAGTAATAAATATCGATATTTCTAAATAATAATATCGATATTTCGATATATCGATATTTTATCAACGGCCCTAATAAATATATACTCTTTGGTTGTGGACACCGATACCTATATACTCTGGTTTGTCTTTGGACACCGACATTTTACTCTTTACTCTTGACTCTTACAGTTGTCGGAAAGCGTCGCGGACCGTGCTAATTAATTATTAACTTCGATTTGACAAAACCCCTTAGGTTTCTTTCTTTAGTCATTAGAAAAAGGGAAAAACAGTACATTAAATATCTACTTATAAAAATGAGACGTAACCGAGGCTATAATAACCCCCAGCCGTCTTCCGATGGACCTCTACTGACAACTCATCTTCGTGTAAGTATATAACATCCATCTTTAGATTTTAAAAATAATTTGTTTTCGAGCTTGTTTGCATTTGCACTTTAGAGAGAAACGATGCATGTTCTATGTTTCACATTCTGTGGTATTTAGTTGAGTAACCTGTTTCTCCAGTTGCGGATAACGCTTGACGGATGAATACACATTTAAAAGATTATGACTCATTATTCTTTTTCACCATCAAATTCTAATCAATATTTATGAGAATATTTCTATTTGCATATATTAATCTTAAGGTTATAGTTTATTAATTGAGATTAAACTGGTCCTAATGACCTATTCTGCCTCCCGCTACAGCGCGCTGTCAAAGTCTTATCTGTAACTTATCTGCAAGATCAACTTTATCCACAAACGGTGAAACAGGCCCTTAAACAAGTATAAACAATCTACATAGTATGTAATATAATTTGGACCAGATATTTGCATAGAGGAATTGAATTAAAACAAAAGATGTGTGACAATGTGACATGCTTTGTGGGTTTTCAATATACCAGACGTGAAGAAATTACGATTGCAACATACATAAATATATAATATTTAGTGTAAATATATTAATTGTTTATAGAAATCTGTTGCTATCACTAAATTACCATCATTTGTCAATATTGTTCACAATAGTCATCCTTCTTGTTTTCAAGCTTTTGAGATATGATTTTGATCTGGACATTTATATTTTTATTCATCCTGATTACAAAGAAAAAAAATCATGGCCAAGGTTTAACCTTAGTAACATTTGAATTTTCAGGTTATGAATTGAAATACCTAACAGTTAAAATATATAAACTTTTATCTTTTGGATTTTATATGTCTCATAGATATCAGCAACGGGTGAAAAAGCCCTCAGTGTGCCTAATAGAGTATTGGCTAAACTAACATTTTTAAATATTAAGATGTGACGAGATATTTTATTTCATACTAACTACTACCTATTTCCTATATACTTTTTAAATAAATTAACGAAGGTTGTAATCTTGAACGCACGATCAATCTCCTTCGTGTATTCTCCATTCTACGTGACATTGGCGAAATCATCTGTGCTTATTTGGCACTATTGAAAGCCATTTTAACTAGAAGAAGAAGAAGTGAATATCAACATTGTTGGATATGAATTATATAATGATATTTCTTTATGACGATATGTTGTGCTTAAATTTTTTCATACATAATCAATTTTATATATGTACTAATTTTTAATTGAGTGTTAAATGATCGTATGTTAATTAATTTATTTGTTGAAAGGACTTGGACATAGAACTGGAGTTATTGAAGCGTAAGCGAGACATAATCCAGCAGGAGCAAGAAATGCTCAACAGGCTCGAATCAAAGGTAATTTTAATTATAACCTTCACTGCAGTATTACTTATATAATATATTATATAAGTAATAATAATAATAATATATAAATACTACACTACATCCCCACAATTTAGGGACGTAGTGGAGTAATATCTGGATATAAAGACACTTCATTATGACGATATGTTGTGGTTAAATTTTTTCATACATAATCCATTTTATATATGTACAAATGTTTTAATTGAGTGTTAAATGATCATATGTTCAGGTCAAAGATATTTATTCTCATAAGAATTAACAATTCACTTATATGAGAAATACATTAGAAAGAATACATTTTTAAATATCTATAATGATCATATGTTAATTAATTAATCCCCAAGTTTGTGGGGATGGATAGATGTTTCTACACATTCAAGGAAAAACTACAAAACTTATTATATTGAAACTCGGTATATAGGTGGAAGTCCAGAATATCGCATAGTTTATTTTTTATCTCGACACTCCTACTGGGATTGGAAATAATGTGGGTGAAACAGCAAGGGGCAGGGTTCAGGAGTTTCAATATATTTCTATGTTGTTCTGTTTGTTAAATTTGTAAGTTCTTTAAAAAAAGAAATTGAAATTGTCATGAAAGATTTTTACCAAATTATTTTGCAGTTTCATTACCACTACTTAAAAAACTATTATTGTTAAATACTCCAGCAACTTTGCTACACAAACTTATTTAAAACGAAAATTAACATTTATAAATAATATTATTATTTTGTGTGTGTGCTGTGTGGCTACGGCACTAAAGAATTTAGCCACCCCCTCTCTTCCCGTGGGTGTCGTAAGAGGCGACTAAGGGATAACAAGGTTCCACAACCACCTTGGAACTTATGAAGCCGACCGATGGCGGGATAACCATCCAACTGCTGGCTTTGAAATACACAGGCCGAAGACGGGCAGCAGCGTCTTCGGTGCGACAAAGCCAGTACTGCGGTCACCAACCCGCCTGCCCAGCGTGGTGACTATGGGCAAAACACATGAGTTCACGTTATTTTTGGCGTAAACTTGTGGAGGCCTATGTCCAGCAGTGGACTGTATAGGCTGTAATGATGATGATGATTATTATTTTAATTATTTATTTTTGCGTACAGTGTATTGTGATGTACTCTTGTTTTATTTTCTACAATAACAAATAGAAATTTTTCCTTCTATGAATTTTGAAGGTCTGTGATATATTACCTCAAATGTTATATGCCAGGAATGTGATATTTTATGAGCATCTATTCTCACATTGAATAAGTTGATCAGTAAAATACCATAAATTCCATGGCTTATATAAGGGAGGTAATACTATATCAGTTCTACTTAGTTTTTAACTTAATTATACAAGTTTCTATTGTAATTTGAATTTTTGATTAAATTTCAGAGGCAGTATGATTATGGGCAGTCCTCTAAAAGTTACAATCGTGGAGAACCTAATAATTATCAGTTTAGTACAAATAACTATTCCGATAGGTATGATGGTCCTAGCAGGTCTGGTAATTTCACCATACCTCAGGGCCCCAAACGCCAAACACCAAATCAATATTGGGCACCAGCCACTACTAACAAAAACTTTACAACTGCACCAAGAATCAACCCTTGGCAAACTTCAATACCAAAACATAATACAGGGTATTCTGCACCAAAACAAAATACAGGGTATTCTACACCAAAAAGGTTTCAGTCCCAACAACCCCATCCCAGAAATGTTTCAAATCCCATAAGACCTCTTATGAGCATTCAGCCTAGTATTAGCCAAAAAATTCAAAGGAAATTTCCACCTCGCAAAGATTTCAAACCTTCAAAAGTGTCCAAACCTAAACCCCAACAGGCTCCAAACAAACTCGCCAATTATTCTAATGACATAGCTAAAAGTTTAGTTTCCAAAGTAGTTGATACTGATGTTGATAAGAAGGCTGATTTTAGCCAAATCTTAAGGGCTGATAAAACACCAACGGTTCAAATGAAGGGACGATTGGAGTTGGCATTGGGTACGATCATGAAAGATATTAAGTCTGAACATTGCACCACTCCTGGCGATCTCGAATATTTCAATGCTAGTTTCGTACAACGTCTGATAAAGCATACCATTCGAACTCGTATAAGGAACGTAATGCTCGATCAAGTCGTTGGCAATGTTAGCGATATTGTCGCTAACTATCGCAAGAAATATCCGAAGAATACAGACATTGAATTAGTGCAAATAGCCAAGGATGCCCAAGGCTTAAGCACTAAGACAATAGGTCTCACACAGCTTATAGAATCAGGTGATATTATTGTATCTCTTCCATGTTTTTTTTATACAATTTACTCAAAAGTTTAAAAGGTTTCTTTTAAACTTTTGCAAATAAATTGGTTGTATCTTTTGAAAATCTATCGTGACTGTTTCATTGCAGTCATAAATCCATAATGTTGTTAGTTCAGTAAGAACTATATTTTGTATTTTTCTTATCTTTATTAAATATTAAAACAGTAGGTGAAATAGTATACATTTGTCAAAAAATATATTATTATTTATATTGGCAAATAAAGCTATTTCACAATCAAAAAGATAATTTATTTAAACAGGGAAATTGAATTATTTTCCTAAATCAAAACTGTTTCCCATTTTTTTCCTATTCAAGGCTCCTTTTTAAAATATTAATTTATTAGTTTAACCGAGTATTAAATATTTCAGATGATCCAGAAGAATTTTACAAGAAAAACATGGCAAAAACATTGACTAGCAAATTGGAAGAAATGTTCCAAAATGTAAGATTTTTTTTACATTCCATTTTAATTTCAATCTTCAACAAACAAATAGTTAATAAGTTACACAAATTATACCAATGTTTTTTTCAGCTGGAAAAATTGTACATGAATAAAGGAAAAGGCTTGGAGGAACTGGCTAAAAATATGCCTGAGCCGAAAAATATTGGTAATGAACAAAACGAAACTGAGGACAAGGGTGCAAACAATGCTGATGAACAAAAAGATAATACTGAAAATGTTAAAGATGATGACATTGCAATAGTTGAACCTGTCTGTGAGCAGTTTTCAAAAATGAAGTACTATAAAGATTTTATGGACGAACTTATCGAAGCTAGACTACCCAAAATATTACCTAAATTTAAAGATGTAAGTATTATTTTCATTTTGGCTTTGTTTTTTGCATATTGCGGATTGTACCCTCGACTCTCCCTAGGACTTTCTTGCTCACTACTAGAGTTTAACTCTAGTGTTATTTAACATTGATATTCTGTAAGGGTGAGAGGTACTTAGTCCGGCTGTTCAAAATTTTAGGCAAGATATTTCCCTCTGCGCCCTGTCTTAAAAACTTAGAACCTATTAACTAAATACTTAAACCATATTTAATTGTCGTAATTTTCAGATGCTATTGTCAATCATGCTCATGGACAGAGAATTCTTAGGTAAAAAAGCTCTAATTGTAACGGAGTTGAAGAAGAGGACAGGAAGATACATAAAGCCTAATCAACATATAGTAGATGAGGCAAATCAAGAACAATCAACTAAAGCAAATGATACATCATTGACATCTAATTCTAATGAATCTACAACTGCAACAGAATCTACAACTGCAACAGAATCTTCAACTGCAACAGAATCTACAACTGCAACAGAATCTACTACAATTATCTCATCCGAAACAACTTCAGAACGTACAAAAGAATCAAGTATTACGACTCCAAAAAAATCGGAAGTTGCAAATAACTTAGTTTCATCACCAAAATCATCACCTTTACCTGAAAATACTTCAGTGATACAAAGTGAAGTTCTTGCAAAAGACAAAGTACCAGCTTCTCCTAAAACACCTGCATCATCAGAAGTGTATTATGTTAAGGTAACATAACACTATTTTACTTATTTACCAATACTTTTTGCTATAAGTAAAGCAATCTATCATAAGTGTTATAAACCAGAAGCTGTAAAAACCTTATTTTTACATACTGGCTTCAAATGTCAAGTAAAAATGATATATCTTTCATTAATTCAGTAACTGTCATCTAAATCCATATTCTTTGTCCTTTTACTGTAAAAAAAATAATATTTGCATGTCATTTTAGTGTAAAATGTTTTTACAATAGCAAAAGATAACAAAATAAATATTTCTTTACAGTTGATCAGTCGTCCAGCTCTGCCGGCTAGAGCAGTTATCTACGATTTTCTTAATCAGTTTAATCCAACATCAATCAAGAAACACAAAAGCATCAGCAATCTCCTTGTCATTGGTTTCAAAAACATTGAAGATTACAATAAAATTCTTGCAGTCAACGAATCTGTTGTTGGTAAGTAATGTTACATTATATATTTAGTTAATTGTTAAATTTTGTACAAATTATATATCAATTCGTTTTATTTTCAGATAATGCGACTATTGTAATTAAAGCCAGCGAAAATCAAGTAAGCAAACCAAAAGAAGCTACACCATCTGAAAGTGACAGTAATGAACATGGTGCGAACACCCCCAACCAATCATTGCTTAATAGCAGTCTCATTAGTTCAGATCTAGAAAACCAGATAACGGATTTACTAAGCACAATCAGAAAAACTGAAGAAGTAGCACAATCAAATGACAATAAGATTAGTTCAGATAAAACACCAAAAACTGATGTAGATTTAGTGGCAAATGAACCAAACAGTGACAAAGATAAAACTGACCAAGAGCTTAATACAGACTTGACTACAATTGGAAATGTTAATGCTGGAAATAAAGAGTCAAATGACTATGAAAAATCAAAACAAGAAGCTCTGGAAAATGCGAATACAACTGAAAAATGTGATACTCAAAACACAAACAATTATATTGACAGTAATAAAGATGATAACTCAAAAGAAGAAGATGCCAATCAAAAAGAACTTGAAACGATTGCAGAAGATACAGAAAAACATGATTTTGAAAAAGACATAAATTCAAAAGCTGATGACAGGATAAAAGATAATTTAAAAGAATCTGGCAGATCGACACCGACCAGAAGCTCATCACGTTTAGCCAACGTTACTCCTAGCACCATTAGGACAAGGAGAGCTAGTCGTTTTGCACAAAATAACTAACACACAGTCAACTCAAGTTAAATTTTACAGAAATAGCATTACAATTAAGAACAAGATTAGTTCTAAAAAATTAATTCATTGCATTGATAGGTTTTTAATGTGAAATAAACCCGAACCTTTGATTGATGACTTTACTCAATATTTGTTTTAAATTTGAATGATTTGAAAGTTTTTTTTTTTTAATGTAATAAAATTATATCAGTATCAAAGTAGTTGGTATTGTTCTACATATTTTTAATTATACACATATTTTTAATCAATTAGGTTATTTTTTCTTATTACTAAAGTTTCGATTGTTAAATGAGGATGAATAAAATATTCATTAAAAAAAATATATTATTTGCAACCATCATATTCCATAATTTAGGTGAATTCATTAACACAAAAACATATGAACATACATATAATAAAAAAATAACAAAAAAACATTTAACAAAATTACACATGACCTGAATAATGCTTTGGATAAAAGGTATTTGCTTTGGGGTTTGATGAACAAAGACAGAAAAATGACCTGTAGGTGGTGGACAGGTATGAATGTGAATATGGATGATAATTTAATATGTATAAAATTATGTAATGATGTGTGTGTGTACTAGCTTTACTAGGCAGTCACAGGACTGTCGAAATTCTAATGATAATGAATAGTTTAATAAAAGGCATGGGCATTTTGGGCCCGTGGATGTTTATTTAAAACTAAAAGGTACTGCTTTTCACTGCACTGGTGTACTGTCAAAATCGGATCATTTCTCCGGACTATTATAATCCACTTTTAGCATTTTTCATCAGCGAACAACTAATGGAGCCATAGTATGTAAAGAAGAAGATCGCTTTTTACTTGTAGTTGTAGGTTTTAATATAGACTATTTGTTTCAAACTACTCATTAGGTATATATTTATATTATTATTATAATAGCTTACGCGGCAAACTTCGTACTACCAATTAGTTTTCTCATAAGAACATGTATTTTTAATTTTCTTTTTTACGAATTTTGTCATGACAATAACGAAGCCAAAAAATTAGAATTATCCAACTCGGTGCAGTCAGCTAGTCATGAATATTTTAATAATTCTGTCAATTAGATACCTATATAAGCCATCTCATCATCGCTCTCGCCACGCATTCACCTAACTCGCCAAGTCATGCGTGCGTAAAGAAGTACGCGTTTTACTTCAACAAGCGTCTAGCTTATCGAAGATTGCCGTTACACCTAGCAAGCATTCGAATTTCGAACCAATTCTGTTGACGCAAGACGAAACCGATACGCTATTATTTATTTGGAGTCAGACGCGCTACCGTTGCGCCACGGAGTCCATAATCAAAGGTGGATTTATATTTGACTGTCGTGTCGTGTCGTTGCATGACGTGATGGATAGCGTTTACATTATTATGTCGTGTTCTGACGCATCAGAACGATATTTTGAATCAATACAGCCGCAGTTCTAGAAAAGGTCCATCGTTTGAAATGTTTTCCCTACTGTTAGTGCTTCCGCACACATACAATTAAGTTGGCCGAACGCCGTTACGACTAAATCGCAGAGTATACTAATAGGTATACATATGGAAGCCCGCACATCTTCTCCAACTAAGTTGTCCAACTAATTAATTGGATACCGATCGTATCAGAATCGAAATTCACTTCCGATCGACGTACAATTAAAAAGTTGTCCAACTTTTCCTTAGCACGGTTACCTTATACAAGCTCGCTGACTATCTCCAACTTAGTCAGTCGTACGGCAAGATGGAACATAGCTAGCTACATATATACTAATCTGTGATGGAACACAACTACACGCGTGCGCGTGATTTCCCTATGCCCGGATCTTCGTCGACGGATACGACGTCCGCGTCCCGATCAGTTGTTGCAAACGAAAAAGTAGAAGAACTTATAGATGAACCTTAATTTTAAAAAAAATTGCATGTTTTAGAAATAAAACAGGACATGGGTTTCAAAAGTCCGTGGATATATATTTATTATATTTAAAAAAAAAAAAATATTTCTTCAACGGCTATAGCGAGTCGAAAAGGTGTGTCCTGTTTGATTATTGCTGGCCCAATTAGATATACGAGTTCATCAAAAGACGAAATACTCATTCTGTAGTATGAAAAAAATTTATCTGGATAACATCTGAGTTTAGAATGCAATGTACGATGCTTCCCATATTCTAATCTATAACTTAATACAGGTGCACCCAAAATTTTCTTTTTTGTTTTCGTCTTCTTTTTATTACTAGAGCAATTAGAGCGTTTTTTTCCACATTTTCACGCACATGCACCGCGCTAGCAACACTGTCACTGATAAATCGACTAGTCTGCGGTTAACCAACCAACAAAATAAAGTTGATCAACTAAATTGTAAACATACGCAATTTAGTTGTTCGGTAGTCGGCCAACTTAATTGTATGTGTGCGGGAGCACTTATTATACAATGTACGTAAGTATTACTAGGCTCTGTGCAATGTACTCTGTGGAAATGTTCTTCTATGCTGTGTGACCAGATTTCTTTTAACGAATCTACTGCTTGTGGAGGTTAAAAACTACTAAATTCTACCAAAAGAGAACGAGAAAATACTAAAAATCTATTACATGTTTTCGCTGTTGTGTTACAACGAAAAAGCATAATATTGTTCTCTTGATTATAACGATAAAACATTAAGATGAACACAGAAAACACCGTACATTAGATAAATCAATGTCTATTACTTGAAATTAAAATCTACCGAAATACTACCTACCTATATAGGTATTATTAAATTGTGATCTAGTTATGGTCGGTTCTTTATGTTGGGTAACATTGTCATAAAGCTGTTTTGAGTTCATTAATTTGATTTGTAAGCCCTATTTCTTAGCATCTTTAACCTATTCTACTTGTTATTGAAATGTTGTGTTTCACTCGGAATTGATAACTGTGGGAAGCCCCTACATTCCAAGAACAATAATTTTCAATCCTTGGTACACAGTATACAGCTTAAATTGACTTGTTTAATAAGAGGCTCATATAAAATGCCTATGGTACAAACAGTGTTATTTTTTTTTTTTTGTTTTTTTACAAACCTCAAAAGTCATATAATTTAAGTTTCATGTGCTGAAATAGAGTAAATCGGGAAATATACCGTAAAATAATTTTATCGGTATTTGTTCACCAAAATTGCGAGTTTCACCGGTAAATCGGTAGCTTTTACATCACTGGCTCATGACACGAATGGTTACGAAAAGAATAAGAAGAATAAAAATTAAAGATATACCTACCTAATCAATTTTTTTCAATACATGTGGGATTCCCCCAACAGCTTTCCCTCTTGAATAATTAATATTAAAAAGAGATAGTTACAATCCAATCGATGAAAGGGGGAATACCCCGCATTTTTTCGATAGGTTTGATAGAAATAGAACATGTTCACATTAATCTGACGTGTCGTGATATATACGATATTTCAATGAAGATTAATATATTCTTTTTTATAACTAAATAGAGTCAATCAGTGACAATACATCTAGAGAGGTGAACATACTATATCCTAAAAAAATATTATTGGACAAAACAGTTGTTATGACGCGTAATGACTTTGTCCTTAGATCTAAGTCAGAATTTTTACCAAGTCTTATCGCGTATTCAACTGTTTGGATAGACCTGTGTACTTGTATACACTGAGTTAAAATTGAGAATTTCTGGCAAATATCCATACCCATGAACGTTGAAGGGTTGTGCTCACGTGAGCGGACCCGTGAAACAAAATTAAAAGATATCTAATGGTTATATATTTACACACTTTAGTTATACTTACAATAGTGATTTTACAGGTATACACATTATTATCAGTGTAAAGTAAGAGTTTTGGATAATAAATCTCATACTTAACGGCTAATATATCGATTTGCACCTGTGTCGAGAAACCGGAAACAGACTCATACATACATATAGGATTTTCAACTCCTAACTGCGTTCTTCCAAAAGAGGGATTCGGTGGGTGTTATATCACGTTCCACGAAAAAGCCTAGCCATTTTAAATATTACTTTATCTAAATATACGAACTACTCTGGTAACGAACTTCTGCAAAACCATACAATACTATTTTTTTTTAGCCCTAAAAATCGTCGAAATATTAATACTTACTGCCGCATACAACCAAAGAACCACATGTGGAAACGAATTCTTTTTCTCATAGAATGTTTTTATCGTTAATTATAGCCGTGCTTATGCGCTCCCGAAAAGTATTAAGCGGAACGAATCTATCAAAGTAGATCGTCTATTTAGTCTAATTTAAAAAAGGGCTAGCAATTTTTTTAACGCGGAACGTAATCTTTTACACCTACAACTCCCTCCCCGTTAGGATTAGAACCCCCTCTATAAATGTTTGACTTGTGCGTGGACTAAGCTCGGGAGCGCCAGCGCCAAAGTACCTCAAACTGCTGTGACCGTCGAATGACCTGTTACTTAAATAAAATATACAAATCTTTACGAAAGAAGAAAAAAAGTGTACATACCATCAGTTGGTTTATATAATACTCGTAAATAATAGTGTCGGTTACTGGATCTAATGCTGTTTGCATCATCTCCTCAAACTCCTCCTGTATAGTAATAACTTACTTTATTAATGCCCAATTTAAATATTGATAAAACATAGTCAAACTTTGTAGAAAAGCTGTTTGTCAGTATTATTCCTTCTTTTTGTAATCAATTCTTCATAGTAACTATTACGAGTTAAGCCTCATGAAGCTAGCCGAAGGAACCTACCTGAGTAAAAGGTTCTCCCTCCTGAAGCATAAGCTGTGCAAATTTTTCCTTAGTCAGATAACCGCGGTTTTCTTTGTCAAAGTAACGAAAAGCTGCAAGTAACATTTCCGCACTGGCTGGATAATATCTGAAAATGTGTTCTGTGTTCGAATTATAAAATAAAAATAAATATATTTTTTATCATTTATTTATTTATATTAACACTGACATGTGTGATTAAACAAATACATATTTCATACTCCTGTATATTTAATATAGGTACATCTATATATAAAAATATATACTAGAACAATGAACCTAAAACTAAAAATCTTAAAAAAATATAATATATTTTTTTTATCTGTTTATATCGGCGTAAAATCCATTAATCAAAAAGTATAGATTTTAATGTAGGTATACAATTTTAGTTTACAATTACAATTTTAATTTAGACGCCGCGTTAGCGCAACGGTTACAGCAACGTGTTTATCATGTGTGTTTCACATGATAAACATTTGTATTGGCCATACAAGTGTTTGCCGTGGTCTGGGTGTTAGTGCAGTCCTTGTGGGTCTCCCCACCGTGCCTCGGAGAGCGCGTTAAGCCGTCGGTCCCGGTTGTTATCATGTACACCTGATAGCGATCGTTACTCATAGTAGGGAATATATCCGCCAACCCGCATTGGAGCAGTGTGGTGGATTAAGCTCTGATCCTTCTCCTACATGGGGAAAGAGGCTTATGCCCAGTCGTGGGATATTACAGGCTGAAGCATACAATTTTAATTGTATCAGCTAAAATTATAATAGTGAACTCAACTCAAACAACCTGGAGTTATAAGTACATATAAGCACAACCGTCCACCGAATGAAGGCCATCTCTTTCATACAGGATAGAAACCCACTCCCAATGATGGTTGCTGGATAAATAATTATTTGTCCTACTACAAATACCGATAGCTTTACGTGTTCTCCGAATCACTATGGTGAGTCAAAAACATACACCAGACTAGGAAAAAATATTATACAAATATATATGAAAATGTCGACAAGTTAAAGTAAAATACGATGAAGTGAGTATAACTATCAATTGCATTTACGCCATCAAAATTAAGACAAATTTGAATTGACGATCATTTCCGGTTGCAATTAAAAATGCTGACTGCTGTTAATTAATCGTTTAGTGGCTCACTTGCATAATGTTAATAACGATTAAATTCAAATTCAATTGATTGATTGGTTTATTGGTTTAATGGCTTTCAGTTGTGCGTGTGCCAGTGGAACACGGTTAATTCCATAATCTAAACTCAAAAGTAACTGACACTTGCCATGTCGATGTTGTAACCGTAATGGAAATTGCAAATTACACACAATATCATGAATAAACAATAAAGTAAACCATTTAAAATAGGATCTTGGATTGTGTTAAAAAAATATCTCGTTTTGATCGTTACAAAAACAAAATCAAATGAAAATATTTTCTTCGAGATCTAAAACGACTTTGACTATAACGTTATTGACCTGTCACGACTCCGTGACGTTATCTATACAAATAAATAAAATGTCTATACAAATAAATAAGTGTCTGTGTGTATGTGATGTCTACACGATACATATACCAAAATAACATTTTTTACAATTTTTGTCTGTCTATCTGTCTGTCTGTTTGTTCCGGCTAATCTCTGAAATGGCTGGACCAATTTTCACGGGACTATCGCTGGCAGATAGCTGATATAATAAGGAGTAACTTAGGCCACTTTTATTTTAGAAATTTATATATTTTATAATTCTACAAACCGAACAATAACTTTTTTGTTAAGCGGACGAAGTCTCGGGCACAACTAGTTTATCACACGCTTCAGCCTGTAACATCTCACTGCTGGGCATAGGCCTCTTTCCCTATGTAGGAGAAGGATCAGAGCTTAACCCACCACGTTGCTCCAATGAGGGTTGACGTAGTTTACCATAATAAGCCTGCAGGCAGGTATATTCCGAGATCTGCCAGAGTATGGCGATGAGCGGCAACCCGGTTTGGGCAGATTGCCTCATTGCGAGGAATAAGGCCTCGCTGCGATCTGCGCAGAGGATGATCGCGGTGAGCGTGATCCGGGGGTACCGTACGGTATCATGGGCTGCAGCTACTGCTCTAGCCGGTGACCCCCCGTGGGAGCTCGTGGCGAAGGTCCTTGCCGAGACCTACTCATACGTCTCAGATAGGAGGGCTCTCGGTTAGAGCCCCACGTTGGACGGGATCCTATGGGTGCGCCGGATGGGGCAAGAAGCACTAATGCGGAGGTGGGGGTAGGACCTGACGGAGCAGCCATATGGTAGACGTTTCGTTTACAATATAAGCTTATTTCGATAAAGGTAAAAATTGTGGTTATAGATTTATATTACTATTAATCATTGTCACTACTGTAGATTTAACCATCTTTTAATAAAAGTAAAGCAATAGTTGCAGTTATAAAATGAGTTTGGTTTTTTGAAAAAATTGCTTCAAATCGTCGTGTTGTAATTATTGTTAATAAGTTTTAAAAAATTTGTGAATGAAATAAAACCGTAGTATTTTTACATATATAGGCTATAGCACCGTAGACCACATCCATACTGTTCGGCAGATTATTCAAAAGACAGAAAAATATAATCAGCCGGTCTGTATGGCATTTGTGGACTACGAGAAAACCTTCGACTCTGACGAGACCTGGGCCATTCTGGACTCTCTGCAGAGATGTCATATCGTCTGGCGATATATCGAGGTACTGAGGTGTATGTACGACGCTGTGACGATGACCATTCATGTCCAGGACCAGAGAACAAGACCTATTTCCCTCCGGCATGGGGTAAGACAGGGAGATGGAATATTGGATTTCTTTAAGACCTTAGATTGCGGAGAACGAGGCATAAACGTCAACGGTGAATACATCTCTCACCTTCGTTTCGCCGACAATATCGTCATCTTTGCGGAGACGTTGGATGAGTTAGGCCAGATGCTGGCCGGCCTAAACGGGTCCTCCCGACGTGTCGGTCTCTGTATGAACTTGGACAAAACGAAAGTTATGTTTAACAACCAAGTCATACCTAGACCGGTATCGGTCGATGGTACCCTTTTCGAAGTTGTTCAGAATTATATTTACCTAGGCCATACTATCCAACTAAGCCGCAACAATTTCGAGAAGGAGAGCGACAGAAGGATTTGGTTAGGCTGGGCAGCGTTTGGCAGGCTTCGTCGTGTCTTCACTTCGAAGATTCCGCAATGCTTGAAGACAAAAGTCTTCGAGCAATGCGACCTGTCTGTGTTAACACACGGAGCCGAGACGTGGACACTGACGAATGGACTGATCCACAAGTTTAAAGTCACTCAACGTGCAACAGAACGGGCTATGCTTGGGATTTCTCTCAAAGATGGGATTAGAAATGAGACTATTCGCGACAGAACGAAAGTAACCAACATAGCCAAAAGAATTAGCAAGTTGAAGTGGAGGTGGGCTGGTCATCTGTATTACAGGACCGATGACCGTTGGACCAACGATCTACATAAGATTGCCGGTGCAGGCTGGATGACAATTGCGGGAAACCGGGATGTCTGGTGCAAACTTGGGGAGGCCTATGTCCCGCAGTGGACTGCAATAGGCTGAACTGACTGAACTGCTGCGTGGTGGCTGGCAGTAAAGAATATAGCCACCCCCTATCTTCCCGTGGGTGTCGTAAGAGGCGACTAAGGGATAACACAGTTCCACTACTACCTTGGAACTTAAAAAGCCGACCGATGCCGATGGCGGGATAGCCATTCAACTGCTAGCTTTGGAATAGATAGGCCGAGACGGGCAACAGCGTCTTCGGTGTGATAAAGCCAGCTCTGCGGTCACCAACCCGCCTGCTCAGGGTGGTGACTATGGGCAAAACACATGAGTTCACGCCATTTTTGATGATGATGATGATGTGATGATTTTTATTCTTTATTATAGCCTTCTTCTTTAGGTTAAAAATACATTTGATCACTACAGTCCAAGACACTATTGCTCGTCACCGGTCAAAGTTTTATTTTAAATAAAGAACAAACCTGTGTTCTGTCATAGCTTTGCACATGTAAGGAAGAAAGTTAACCAAAGGAACGTTTCCAGATGCTTCTTTATTTTCTGTAGCAAGAATTACTTCTTGTATTTCAGCCTCTGTAGGACAACAGCCTAAAACAAGATTTACTCTTTTTACATAATTCTAATATTTAATTCTTATTTACTTTCCTGTATTATTTAAGATTTTTTTTTAAATTGTATTTTATTCAGTCTATTCAATTTTATAAGAAATAAAGATAATTCCTCAACATCTTACCCAGAGACCTCAAGATTGTTCCAATTTCTCGCACATCTACAACTTGTTTTCCTGAGTGGTCGAACACCTCAAAAGCTTCTATAATTTTTTTTTCTAAATCATTATTTGGTTGTACTGAAAGAAAAATGATTAAAAGAATTCAAAATAGTATTCACTAATCATTTTATTATTATTCAAATTTACTTTTGGGTTCTTCTTTTCGGGCCATAATAAATATTAAATGAGATTCAAAATAATATCAAAAATACAGGTACAGGTTTTAATCTAAAAATGACAATTATATGCAGAAATGACTAACGACATTGTTACTAAGCAACTACAAATCATAGATGAAGTAAAAAAAAGTAGATAATGCGCGGCCTTTGTTGTTACTGAAGCCACAAAACTCGGCTCCTTCAAGTAAACACACGCGCTCACGCACACATATGCATCAAACTACGCTCATTTTCGTTAGTATCTCACGGGGCCTCGTACAGTAACTTTGCCTTCAAAATGCCGTTCTTATGTAATTAAATGGTGCAAAAACAATACCAAAGTGAATAAAAAGTCTGAAGAAATATCGTTTCACACGTAAGTACATACAAAACTTTATATTTATTGTTATTCCAAAATAATATTGAGGTTATTCTGAACTTATAATTTCGATGTCCCGAAATGACGTACCGTGGGAGTGTTACCAGTAATTTTTATTTCCATTAGCCCAAAACGCGGGTAAGTAAATTGTAGGTAATCATAGAAAAATAATTAAGTAGAAAGTGGACAACATTATTGTTTTTTTTTTTATCGTGTGATTTTTATGTTTTTCCTAAATTGAAGTCAAGTTAAATATGAATTTTTAACTCGTTTTTTCTGTTTAAATTTGTGAATTAACTACTCATATTTTACTACTAAATATCATGGTTTTAGGTTTCCAACGAATATTTTAATAGGAGATGAATGGGTAGCTGCTTTACGACTGAGCCGAAATGAACTACAACGACAGCCATCCTCATCTAGTTGGTTTGTTCAAACCATTTTGATAAAGCTGACATGTACGGTACAAAACGTGGACTTCGCAGAGTACCATCAAGTACACACTGCTACTTACTACTACGTATTTTAATGTTATATTTTTTGTTCTAGGACCTACCGGATGAGTCTAAATCAGTCGGTAACCAAGATTCAATCTTTTATACACCTAGAAAACATAAACTAAGAGAAAAGTTAAAAAAACAGGAACCTAATTTAAAAAAAAAATGTAAAAATAAAATCAATTTATTACAGCAAAGAGTTAGACGTCTTTAAAACAGGAACTTGGAATCATGAATTACTTAAAAACGCAAGTTTTCATTGACACAGATTTATATAATTAAATAAATCAAAACACGGCTACAATAGATTTATGTAACAATTTGAATCGAAAAAAGGAGTAAATATATTTAAAACTATGAACAGGTTTTTATGTTCACCTACCCATTTTACCTATATTAAATTAATTGTTTAATAAAAAATTTAGGGACTTTTTTTAAAAAGTGTCAACACTTTACTCACTCACACATCTTTAAAAAAGTGGCTTCACTTTTCTGTTCTAGGTGCGTTATCTATTTTTTTACTTTATCTATGCTACAAATTTATTCTAAGGATACGTCTACAGTAGTATAAGAATAAATTCACGTATAATCTATCTATCAACCGTTCACGTAAGTATCCGTCTGAATGAGTTCGTTCCTTTGCCTTCAATTTTAGGACTGACGTAATCTGTATTCTGTAGTTATTGTAGGGATGTGAGTAAAGCTCCGACTAAGAATTGATTCTTAGTCCGAGGAGTAAAGGCTTCAAAAATCGATTTTTACGTAATCGTTTTTTTTTGTTTTGGTAATAATCTATTTTTGAACAATCGATTTTTAAAAGAAAAATAATCGTTTTTTTTTTTGTAAAAACCGATTTTTAAGAAACAAATTTTTTTGCCTTCATTAATCACAAAGATTAGAAGCAGAAAAAAAAAATCACCACAGGTTGCTAGGTAAAAAATGTAGGAACAACAATCTAAATATAATTACAAAATGGTTTGATTCAGATAACATAATAATATTATCGTGCGTAGGTAGGTTGGTTGGTTTGGTAGATGTCAATGTTTTCTTCATTACCTCATTAGCTATAATAATAATGAAATGAAATGAACTGAAAACGTTTATTTCGTCATTAGATGATATACACACTTAACGAAAGTCAAAATAATGTCATTTACAGAAATAATAATACAAATAAATTAAAAAAAAACTCGACAATAATAAAAGAAAGTTAAGGCAGCAAAAAAATCAAACAATAAAATAAAAATTTATATCTTAACATTGTGTACACAACAAACTTAGGAAATATACCCAGTATTATATGCAACCTTAACTTAGTCAAAATAATCAACATATTAAGTTACTACTTACTTTCTAATGTCTCGGTAGACATTACCTTCCTATTGTGTCCTCGGCTTAGTAAGAATATAAAAATTTACAATAAATAAGATAAACTAATGTCCCTCGTGTAGAATGAGAGAAACAAAAGCCGGAGGAAAAAAAACTCTCGGTACTCTTTTAAAAATTTAAACTCATATACAAAACAAAAAGTAGCAGTATGACCATGAAATGATCAGGACAAACACGAGACAGCTAATCGTGTGTGTCGAAACCACCACACGTCACCTGCTCACAATATTTTAACTATATCTATTTACAGATTGAGTTCAAAGACATAGCCTAGTCGAGCTTTATTCCATGCCTTTTCATCATTAAGATATTCATTGATGTTTTAATAGGCTTTACTACATAAAGTGCGCTTAATATTTTTTTTAAACTTCAGTAAACGCAGAGACTGAAGCGCAGCCGGAATCTTATTGTATAATAAGATAGACATTCCTATGAAGAAACTATTTTTTCCTGAGCCGGCATTTATAGAAGAATGTTTCCTTTCCATGTGCTGCATGAAATTTGTTGTGTTACTGCAAGTATTTAACTGCTTAATTGAGCAGTATTTGCACTTCGCAATGCTTGGTTTCTTGCTTGTCATTGTCGTTGAAAACAAAAACAGCCACTTAAAATCTCGGAACAAAATATCAGAAAATGAATTAATTACTTGACTCAAACAAAAAATAACAACGCAACGGAATACGATTGACATCTGCTGATGACTGACAACTTAACAAGAACAACATGAGACGGAGGGAGGATCTAGATCTGAGGGGATTCCCCATATTAGTGTTGCCATTGTGGTATTATTGTTTGCACTAAATTAATACTTTGGGCGAATTTAGTATTACTGCTAGTTGATTAAATTTTTTTTCGTAGTTCAATGTTTGAAAAGATATAAGTCGATTAATAATCAATTTTATTAAAAAAATAATCGGTCACATTTACTTGATTTTTTGTAGAAATAATCGATTTTAAGAAAATCGATTATTTTTTAACATCCTTAAGTTATTGCACCGCCGCCATATTGGTTCGCTTGGCGCTTACTCCGTGATAGTTAATTATTGCGAGTAATGAGTGTTTTTGAAGAATATATATGATTATATTGTGATTATTAATTGTATGACTGTAGTGTGGTGACAACTTATTTTAATTAAAATGGATCCAGCGAAGATGAAAGTTGTGGATCTAAGATCCGAGCTTGGCGCTCTTGGCTTGGATACCAAGGGTAATAAACCGGCATTGGTGGAAAGGTTAAAGAAGGCTTTAGAAGCTAAATCGGGTAAAAGTAAGTACTTTATATTTCGAATATTATAAAATATTAAATAACGTACAATTAAAAAATGGTTATTTGGGTTTGACAATAGCACGTGTAAACCGCCGCTTCCACCATGTTTTATTTGGCCATGTTTATACGTATGACGTATTGGATTTTTTTCTTTTAAAATGGAAAATAACTTTATCGTTGATTTCATGGTATTTTATGGGGAAAAGTTATGCGTTGCAAAATAATGGCGCGATTTTTTCTATTAGCGTATACGATTTATCCAATTTCGAGTCACAGACGTTTATAAGTAAATTATCAATTTTCCAGTTTTGTAATTAAACAAACACTAAATTATAAATTTTCCAGTTTTGTAATTAAACAAACACTACTCCTCATTGTATAAATAATTTGAAGTCTAAGGAGTTGTACCTACGTATATATGTTTAATTTGTTTAAATTTTAAAAGTTGTGATAATATAATTTTAAAATTTATCACCTCGATTTTCTTTCTTATCATTTATGTTTTTAGACATTGTGACTGTTCAATGTTCTTAAAAATTTACGATTACCACCCAACTTCTAGTCTATTTAAAGTAAAACTGCATACATAGTAAGAGAGAAATGTTTTCAAATAATTCTATTTGGCTTGTCTTTAGAGTAAAAGCTGTCGAATTAATTTTGTAACGAAATTTAGTCGATAAACGATTAAATTTTGAAGTTAGATAGGTTAGGTTATTTTTTTATTTTTTTTTTTCTAACAAACTTATGCCAATAAACGGTCAAATTTTGGGCTTAGATAGGTTAAGTTAATTTTTTTCTTTATTCGACGGGTCTTAATCTAAAGACATTATATTTTTCTAACTCTCCAGTTGTGGATAATGCTACTTGACAGATAAAGATACAAATAGACTTTAACAGCGGGTGAGGCTATTAAGACCTGTTTTCTCCTCAATTAATAAACTACCTACCATTTTAAAATTAATATATGAAAATTGAAATATCTCATAAATGTAGTAGAATTTAATGGTAAACAAGAATAATGAATCAAAAACTTTTAACTCAGATACCATCATCTGGCAAATAAAATTATCACAACCTTAAAACAGGCCTTAAAAGTTGGTCTTTATGTATTAATTTTTTAAATATATAGATAACAAATACTGCTTTTATTTTAAAAATAAATAACCATAACTATAAATTTAGCTATATATTATCATTTTACAAAAGAATATATGTGGGCATAAAATTTTATAATTAAATAAGTAATTAAAAAAATGTAAGATTTTTGCTGCACATCCTTATATTTATAATTTTATTGTAATTAAATAATAACATATACTTTACACTTTATAGCCTTCATTAGGAAATGAATGCCATGTACAGACAACAACAAAAATTAGTTGTCTAAACTAACAATATTATGTCAGTCAATTTTTGTGACCACAGCACTGCATTATTACTAAAGAAAAGTTGATTCTTAAAGTAATTCAAAAATTGTTTATATATAAATTAATTTTATTAAATGTTTTCAGGTATCCCTGACACATCAATCTTAGATACATCGACAGAGGATGCGGAAGAGCTAGCTACGCCGAAAAAAGGTCCAGCGGCAAGAACCACTCGTAGAGCGTCCTCATCCCGACTGGCTGCTACACCGGCGGCCAAGGTAATATATATTATAAGACATAAATCTTGTCAAAAAAAATTTAGACTGATAATTATTGAGGTAGGACTGATATATCTTGCTTGAAATTTGGGATCAAATCTACTGGGGGACTACCTCGACTTTACAAGAAGATCACAGCCACATAATACTGGTCTCAAATAGTGTTGTGTACTTATGGTGAGTAAGGCAGCCATAGCTCCTGGAGAGGGTCCAAAAGTGAGACTGCTACATACTTGACATGTTCTTGGTGTCGCCCATGTGCTTTGGTAATCACTTTCCATCAGTCAGACATTATTGTGGTTTGCCACCCTAAAAGAATTTATTTCAGGAGTCATAATTGTAGTAGAAAAAAAGTAATTACTACAGTATATACTGTACAATAATCATACAAATAAGATGTTATCTTTTATCAATGAAACTAGTGCATGCTATTACGTTTGGCATTTTTTATAATTAAAGTGTATATTATTACAAGAAATAATTTCAAAACATTTGAATCAATATATTAATATGTGAAGCAAAAACTGATTACCCGTTTTTACGAATAGGCACGAACAGAGGTTATGAAATTTTGCACACTTATAGTTTATATAGAGCTAATTTTTTTTTAATTATTCATAAAAATTCATTAAAAAAAAACTAAAAAACATTTCACACACTACTGTGTATTTGACACACGCATGAATACTCTTTTGTTTATTTTTAGTCTGGTGAAATTATGATCGCTCTTGAAATAAATCCCGCAAAAGCCCTCATAAAAAATTAATAAAAAATTGCGGTTGAATTTTGACCACTGAGCGACCACTAGGACAAATAAATGTATCATCATTTTTGAAAGTTACTAGGATGCAAATTTGAAACACATAATATATTTATTTATACTTTATTGTACACCACAACTGCATTTGGTTTTTGATGCATGGAAAACTGAATCAAAAACGAAATTAGCTCAATTTTTAAATAAATAAAAGTTATTATTCCTACTAAGGAATAATAATAATAACTGGTACTAGCCAGGTTTGTCATTTTACAAATTATACAACTGAAAATTACTGCAGATACCCAAAGAGGAAGCCCCAAAGATAATAGAAGAGGAAGAGGAACCAAAAAAGAAGGAAGCACCCGCTCAACCTCCAAAACAGGTACCAGCTCCGCAACCTGTTCCTGTTCCGGTTCCCGAAACAAAAGAACCTGAAGTGTCTCCACAACCCGAGAAAGAAGTTAGTGAAGCTGATAAACCATCGAAGGATGAACTTTATAGCATAGATGAACAGTAAGTACAACTAAGATTATGATATAACTTGTAATATAAATAGTATGTTTACTAGAGGTGTAAAAATAACGAAAAAAAGCGCACCTGTATGTATTCTTTACTATAACAATTAGTACTTGTTACTATCATATCGATGGCTCCTAAGTATACTGAGTCAACTAACAATTTTTGACTATTTCATTATTTTAAGATAGTAATAACATTTACTTCATTTCCTATCTACCTATGTAACAAAAAAATAAAGTTATTAGGAGTAGAGTTGACTCAGTATACTTAGGAGCCATCGATATCTATATTACTTATATTATTACGTAATCTAACGACATTACTCCTTACTTCTGATACCTCATAACATGCTATGTTATGTTAGAGTAAGTAATCCAGTTATATTGCGTACGCGTATCATATGATATCGCGGCGTCGCAACATTCGTAATTTGTAGAAAACATACTTTACATTACATACCAAGTAGGGTAAGGTGCTTTTTTTCACTTTCCGTTTTGAACCAGACTTGTGTTTAAGTAATTCTAAATTTAGTTTAATGTGTACAAGTGAATTGTTGACGGAAAATGGATTTAATGTTTTGAAAATTTTAACCAAACATGTTACATTACAATAACATGATAATCATTATGCATTGATATTATAATGAAATAGCAACAAATAGGTGTCGAAAATTATTTATTGACAATAATCTAATATATAAAATACTCGTATCGCGGTGTTTGTAGTTAACTCCTCCGAAACGGCTTGACCGATTCTCGTGAAATGTTGTATGCATATGGGGTAGGTCTGAGAATCGAACAACATCTATTTTTCATTCCCTAAATGTTAAGGGTAGTGCACCCCTAATTTTTTTTTAATTTTTAGATCAATTATTTGTTTTATTTTTTTATGATACAATATTAATAAATACATACAACCCAAAATTTTCAACCCTCTACGATCAACCCCTTTTTTTAAATAGCGTTTAGCGGTTAAGCGTTAGGCGGTAACATTTTAACGATACATCAACATAAAAATATTTTTGCCTAGAATGAAATTAAACGTAAAAAATATATAACACATTTTAAATAAAAATTAAACAACAACAAAAATGTTTTATTCTTAGAATGAAATTCCAATTTATACTTGTTAACAAACGTCGCCTTTTGTAAACGTACGTTTTCAAATAACCGAAGAAGCGTGCGCTTGCGTAAAACATACGATCAGCTAAGGTTTCAGACACGTATCAACGGTATTTGCGTGAACCGAATGAAAAATGCGAGTAACGAAATGCAATCGTGTGTAACGTTTCGTTACTCTGTACTAGATGGCACACTTGTTACTCAGTACCGAATACATGCGGCTTGCTACAGCTTGAATGTTAACTGCATGGTACTTAATAATGTCAGATATATTTAGCTTATTAAAGATTATATGTATAGGTATGTCGGCGGCAGCGATGGCTGACCGATAGAGCTTTCTATGTCTCGCACTTGTTACTTAGTACGGAATAATGCGGCATGCTACAGCTTGAATGTTAACTGCATGGTACTTAATAATGTCAGATATATTTAGCTTATTAAAGATTATATGTATAGGTATGTCGGCGGCAGCGATGGCTGACCGATAGAGCTTTCTATGTCTCGCACTTGTTACTTAGTACGGAATAATGCGGCATGCTACAGCTTGAATGTTAACTGCATGGTACTTAATAATGTCAGATATATTTAGCTTATTAAAGATTATATGTATAGGTATGTCGGCGGCAGCGATGGCTGACCGATAGAGCTTTCTATGTCTATGTCCGGTGGTACCGGGTCCATCGAGATATTGTATCAAAATAAACTCGATGTAGGTACACCAAAGATTTGTAATTGCAAATCACAATCCACTATAATTAGGTATAGGTACTAGGTAGGTAAACCGACAGTTTCGCCTTGGAGGTGTGGGCTAGTCGGTTTCTCAAATGCAAGTCTTACCTACGTACTATCGTAACGGACTCTTGTGACGGACTGCTTGTACTCGACTTACGACTACGAACTTACATTGGGATGGAGGATTATTATAATTTTAAAACAAAAAACAATAGAAACAATGGACGATAGTATGTGAAAAGTAACAATCAACTCTTGAGCCTGCACTTTATTGGTAATTTATTAGTTAGTTACTAAGTGTTTTTATTTAGTGCAATCGGTTACAAAATATTCCCACACTTTCCAAGATGACTCTGTCCACGTGACTTCAAATGATGTCACCGCGTTTTTCCACAATAGGTATATATTTATTAGTTCACACAGTTACACTACCCTTATCACTGAACAGTAAAATTAATAACTTTATTCAAATTGAAAATTGAGAGTTGTGGATTTAAAAATTTGTAAAAAAAGAGATGCTTAAAATTATAGAAAAAAAAAAAATTAAAATCAGTTTTATGTTAAGACATCGTAGAGTTAACAAGTACATAATATTATATATATTTTTTTACAGGAGTCAATCCCCTGAATCGGAATCCAACCAAGATAGTGAAAAAGATACTCAACAAGATAGTCCTAAGAAACAGGACATTCTAAAAGGACAGATTACTGATAAAAAACAGGATAGTGATAATGTACAGTATTCTGAAGAACAGCAGGAATCTGAAAACGCATGGGAGACTGAAAAACTACAGACTGCTGAGAAAGAGCTAGATAGTGTAAAAGAACAAGATGAAGGTAAATAATAAATTCTAAAAGTGTAAATAAATATATATGATGTATATGGCTCATGGTTGTCTGTTATTATGGTTTGCAACTAGGCATTAGCCTGTTTTATGTTAAAAAAATGTACAAAGTGACTAATGTAGATATATTTTAAAAATAAATATACACATGATACATATATGTTCATTACAATCAAGCTTGGGGTGGCAACCAAACTCCCCAGAGCAGAAGTTAGCAAACTTCACCACTGAGCTAGTCAAAAGTCGTTTTATATAATTTTTTTTTTCTTATATAACTTAAATTTTGTAGTATTTTGTTATAATGTTCATAACTTAATAAAATATATTTTAAACTAAATATACTATATACAACAACAACAAGTTTCCGACTGCGCAAAGTAAACGTTTCCTTTCTGGGTCATGGTATTCACATGTATAATAAAATACCACAAACGATTTTGGAATTGTCTTAACATAAATTTAAAGTTTTTATTAAAAAAATAAATAATAGATAAAGCTTATTATTCGATGCAGGATTACATAGTTGATAAAGATGTGTGGACTTAGTGACGCTGTATTTCATGCAACATGTCTCTAATTTTGTACTAAAACACAGTTTATATATTATTTTCAAAAGAGTAGCTGCGGAGTTTGTTGCCGATTCTTCTCTGCAGAATCTACATTCCGAATCAGTAGTAGCTTCACTTCTAAAAAATTATAATTTATTTTTAAAGTTTTAATTTGTAAAATGACGATTCGAAAGTGCTCTTGGAGCCTATTTGAATAAAGCTATTTTTGATTTTGACATAAATAACAAGATATTACTTTCCATTCTGCATAAATTAATAATTGTTACCATCTACAATAAAAAACAGTTTTTTTTTTTTTTAAATAACTGGAGTTTTTTGCTGCAGAATCTACATTATGAATCATTGGTAGCTTCACTTTTAACTATAATTAATTAAATTAAAAGTGCTTTTGAAGCCTAAATGAATATAGTAATTTTTGATTTTGTATTTATTACTAGATGATCAAAGTTCCCAAGAAGAATTAAACAAATCAAGGGGTATTGAAGCTAAAGGACATGACAATCAGCAAAATGATAAAAACGAAGATGAGACGATGGGCCAGACTGAAGAAGACAAGAGCTCTAAAAAAAATGGAGAAAGAGAGAGAAGTGTACGTAATTTATTTTTGTTATTTCTACCATATTTTTGTGCAAACTTATTTCAACCATAAGATGTCATTTTAGCCGACTTAAAAAAAGGAGGTTCTCAGTTTGAGATAACTTTACTAAAGTGCGTTCACCGAGCCGAGATACCAAACGTAAACAAACCAAATATGAGGTCATTCAACTATGCAGGATTTTTAACCCCTTTTTTACGTACACAAATTTTTAAAATGTAAAATGAATTTTTATTTTGATAATTAATTAAATATAATTAATTAAATGTAATTATATAAGATTTGATACTTCTTAAATAATAATTAGCAAAATATAAAAATCACGTGAGCTTCAGGACACGGGATGAACTAAAAATAAATAATACAAAATCAAAGGGCCGCCCGCGATCCGAGTGTTTTCAAAGCCAGTTAAGAGCCATTTCACAAAAATCGGTAACAATCCGCGAAATTGTAATATTTTGACGTCGTTAATCTCAGTGTTGGATGCAATAATGTAATTTATATTCTTGAAATATAATAGAGCAACCTTTGTTGTAGTCCGTAGTCAGATCAGAATTTTGATTTATATTATGTGTATAAAATTATTAACCTTTTCATCAGCCTCCTCCCTGGGTAAACGGTCGCAATGTATACTTTGAAGTCCTACTTTTCAATAACCTCTATGTTGAAACCATTTTAAAAAAATATCATAATATGTGGAATATAATTTTGTTGTCCACTATCATAGATTTTTATTCCATTTGTATCTCTATTAAACGATAAAAAAAATTTAAAGTTACGAATATTTTCCAAATAAGTACAATTTTAAAAGCGATATTTCTCTTAGAAAACTAAGAAATTTTAACGAACTATTTTCATCAAAGTAAACTTACATCATTAAGGAATACAAAAAAAAATAATTAAAAGATGTAATCATTTTTAATACATTTTATATTAAATAATAAAAAGATAGTATATATTGCCACGCATCAAGCCCGGTAAATCAGTCGAGCGCTAGCGCTCTTAGAGGTAAGGTCCACGCCAAATTCTGCGCAACCGTCTCTTTCGCTCACACGCGCCAAGCGCCTGTTGTTATAGCGGATAAAACGCATTTGATACTTTCATAATAAAATATAAATAAAATAAACATATTACGAAAATGACTGTAAAATAATATAATGATAATTTCTGTAAACAAATGTATAATTTAATTTTCTTTTCTCACACTATCAATACAAATAGGCATTTCAATCTGTTTGTCTTGTTATTTGTTAATTAATATGTTTGTCGGTGTCGATGTCATTAAATGCATTTTTATTCATATCGTAAATATTAGATTCATTCGTAAACTGAAAAAACTAAATCAATTTAAAAAAATTGTTTCATAAAATTGATTTTTTTAATTTTATTTTAAATTTATTGACTGTTGTTATATAACATACTTGAAATTTTTAACAAATTAATTATGTAAAAAACATTTTATACCATAGTTATAATTTTTATTATACATCAGAAAATGATCACGATGGTCTTTTGGTTGTCACACTATACGTACTAGCACAAAGATCGCGCGGCTCGTACGACTCGCGCGATGCGACCAAATTTACCTAAACTTGCAGAGCGTAAAATTGTGAAATGGCTCTTAAAATATTGTTCGACCTGACAAACAATCGACCAACCGAGAGACGTGCAGCAGATAGAAAACAAACAAGATAGAAAGAGATAGACGATATTTTGTTTGTCCCGTCGTCGCTACGAAAAAATGATGGGCTTTGTTTACGTTTGGTATCTCTTCTCCTTGAACAGAGTTTAGGTACTATTTTTGTTGACCCTTTTTGACAGGAGGTCCCGATTTTTATTGGCCGTATAGATGTTTGTCATGGTCTAGGTATTTTTGATAGGCGCCTAAGATGTTTTTGGCTTTTCAGCTGGGTTGCCAATTGATTGAGGTGTACGGCAAGCTGTTGTTGGTATATTTTTGAGGTAGTTCTATTTTCCCCCTTCACTGTGGTCATTACAAGGTGGCATGGTTTTCACCTATTGTGATGAACCAAGGAACATTGGAAATGGTGCGCAAGATGATAGGTGATAGGTGATGAACGGGCCATTTTCCGCAGCTCGACGTCTCCGTGCGCCTATTTTGCGTGACTGGCTGTGGACACTATTCATGCCAGTCCAGCTTCTTAAGGAAGCCTAGCAGACCCTTCACGTTGCCGACGACTTCCCGGAGCGACCTCGGTGTCCCGAGGTGTAGTGCCCTGTAGTTCGCCACACTAGCGCATTCCAGCAGGATGTGTGAGGCCGTTTCTTCTGCCTCCATGCACGTTCTGCATAGGGGGTTCTGTAACACCTAAATTGTGTAAGCGCTTGTTAAGCAAGGTATGTCCGGTAAGAGCCTCGACCAGTAGTCGGAGCTGGGCTCTCTCATAACCGCGAAGTTTGCGGAACAATCCTGGGTTGATCGTCGGAAGAGCTTCCTTGGTCTGCCTGCAGGTAACTAGGTTTGTCCAATATTCTTGGTGTATTACCTCGCAGCTGGCCGCACATCCATCCGAAAGGCAGGGGCAGAATGGGTTCGGGTCCGTAGACCCTCAACTCCGATTCCTCCCTCGCCGGTCGATCAGCCGCGTCATTGCCTCGCGATCCACTGTAATCCTTTATCTATTGAAGGGTAATGGTGTTTGTTTCACTTACCTTCGTTAGAGCTCAATGGCACTCGTATATTAGCCCGATGTCATAGTGTCACTCTGCAGGGCTTGCAGGACCGATCTGCTATCAGACAGTATACGGATTGGAAAACCCTGTACCTCTGGAGTTGATCACTGCGCAAGATGATATTTTGTGATCTTAATATCATAGCAATATTTGAGTTACTGGCACTTTCCCAAAGCTGTATCCCATATGTCCACACTTGTTTCAGGAGCATTTTGTAGCTAGCAGTCAGAACATGGCTTTATATTTTATGTTCAACTCATCTCTTGGATTTAACATGATTTTTCCAGGTTAGTCTGCGGTCCAAATGGAGGCTAAGGTATTTAACTCTGTCTGAGTGGGGAATTATGTTATCTCTGAGGTGTACTTATTATTTATTTATTTCTTCTTGCATACATATAATCAAACACTTCGTAGTAAAAAAAACGAAAAAAAAAAAACAACAGTACAGAAATAAAATTAAACAAAAAGTAGTTACAATGATAGCATGCAAAGGCGGTCTTATTGCTTTAAGCAATCTCTTCCAGACAACCTCAGGTAAAAGGAGATCATAAGTAACAAAGTGCGGGATTGTGCAAAAGTAGATAAATATAAATAGAATTATAAATACATAAAAACATATATACATACACATATAGAAGAATAAGATAAACATACATATACAAAATCATGAGAATAAATTACGTAAACCATACGTAAGAATATAGGTACACATATTAAATACTTTCAACATACACAAAATACATACATACACACATAAATACATACATACATACACACACGAATACATACATACACACACACACATACATACATACACACACACACATACATACATACATACATACATACATACACACATATATACACACATACATACACACATACATACACACATACAATATAAGTACACAAATACATATCACAAAATAATATAGAAAAAAAAAACATTTAAAGCGATAGGTAATGTTTGTATAAGCGATTCTTAAAAATTGATAACGAATCAGAATGACGAACATTTCCAGGTAGGCTATTCCATAGTTTCGCAGCCTTAATCGTAAAAGAGTTGCTGTACACTTGCGATTGCGAAACAAACATCTTTAGCCGATTGTCGATCGAAGGTTTAAGTCTTCTTTTTCTTCGAACGTTATGTGAGTTGATTTGGATGCACTTGCTTTAATTTTCTATCTATTTAATCATTCTTCGTTTAGCCCTTTTTGAAGCGTGTGGGATGCAATAGCCGGATTTTTGCTGCTAGCAACATAAAATATAAAGCTAGTGTAGTATCATCAGCGAAGGTAGCTTTGGTGACTCTCGTTACTATTGGTAGATCTGCCGTGAAGAGTGTGTACAACACTGAGTCCAACAATGATCCCTGCGGGACACCCAGTCTATTCGTAACTTATGTTCCGAATAAACTTTACCAACAACTGATAAAACAGGCTCATAAGTCTTTCATTGTTATTTATTTAAATTAAATTGATATTATAATTAATGAAAAAACCTTTTTGTGATAAAATATAAGTAAAACTTATTTAGTGAAAATTTCAACTTGCCCAAGCTGTATATACATCACAGAAGGAGACAGTTGTAATAGTAAAAGAGACAATACTACAGAGTACATATTATAGAAAAGGTGAACACAGATTATGTATTGCATAAATAAATTAAATAAAAAAAAACTTACTTTTATAATACAGAGACGATGGGAGATAACAGAGGAAGAAGAGTGGGATGAAATAACTGATCATCTGATTGAAAAAGAGAAGGCGAGGGTTGAGAGAGAGAAGCAGCAGGCAGAAGAAGATGCCAAGCTCTATGAAGAATACAGCAAAGTAAGACTAGTGTAGACATGGTGTTTGAAATTTTCTATTTTTATTTATTTTTATTTTTTTTTCTTTACAATTATTTATTTTTATTAAGTATACAATTAATTTATGTAGGTTGGTAGGGTCGTCCATTGATCATGTGATGTTTTTTTACTTCCCTTGGTGTGATATGTGGTGAGGCTCAACCTACCCTCCCCCATAACCATCATTTTTTCTTTTTCTGAGAAAATATATTGAAATTTTGACAATATTATTTTTTAAAACACATAGGTATAATCTGATTTAATTTTGTAAAATTAACTGTTGTGATACAAATTTCTAGACAGACATCAAGGTTGTAGGGTTTTCGTTCGTTGCTTGTTTGACTTAGAAATCGTGCTTTAAATGAAAAATAAATACACATATTATCTCATTACAGCCTCCTAGTGATATTTCGTTATATTTTTTGCTTCCCCCCCTTTTTTTTTCGAACCTTACGTAATTAATGGACGACCCCTAAGTACACGATTCATTTATGAAGGCAAGTAATGTAATGTGTGCTAACAAAAATAATTGTTTTTTTTTTAAAATTAGCTTTCATAAACAAAAAAGAGAAAACATTTGAGAAGATTGTGAATAACCATGTCTTTTAAAGATGTAAATTGAATGCACTGTTATACTTGGTTTAGGATCCACTCCGGTTTCCACGGATGAAACGAAAAAAGGAGAGGAAATTGCGATGGAACAACTACTATAGGACCTTAGAAAAGACCAATGAGTTAATTGCTCCTACAGAAGTAAGTGCTAACATAATCTTTGGTTGCATTTTGGTTTTTTCTAATTCTCAAAGCTACCTCCCCCCTCCCCACGCAAACTTGTCGTAATGAGGCAAACAAGATAAGAGTTATTAAAATTGGTAAATTACATTTATACCAAATATGTGAAAAAAATAATAATATACAACCTATCGGTGTAGTTAGGCACTTTGCATAGTGTAATAGTATATTTGTTTTGTATGCAAAATCTCGAGGTCTTCAGTGTAAATGAATAAAAGAATATTTTATAAATACTATATTTCTCAACAAAATTTTAATAATTACTTAGAAAAAATTTATATTTATGTTTTAGCTTTAGTTTTTCTTCAAATTAAATGAATTAGTGTTATCATGGAGATTTATTTATTTATATTCAAAATTTATAAATGATAAAATATATATATAAATTATTTTTACTATTACATTTATTATATTGATATATAATTTGTTAATATTTTGTTCATAGGAGTCTAACAAAGAAAAAAAAGAAGTAGAAACAAAGGCTGAACCGGAATTAGACGAAAGTAAAGTGACATTGTCTTGGTGTAAGTTTAAACACTTTTTTTTTAATTTAAAATTATGTGCTCGGAGAAATTATTTCTTATATTACCAGAAATATGCTATAGCAATAGGAAGGATATAGGGAATCCAACAGTTGCCGTTGTATTTTTTGTGTAATACTCTTTTATTCGGTACATAATATTAAAGTCCCAAGATTCCAGTCCTCCTGGAGCTTACTTATTTTCTGATGGAAAAAGTATACAATAGAGTAGTATTAGTGTGGACAGAAAACAATTACACACTCACTAGCTGAGACCGACGGTCAATTCTCAGATATTAGCTGCCAAGTCAGATAGTGGTTATACGTTCACTATATCAGAAAGAAAGAGTTGGGGTGGGTCCGGGATGTTCCCTATAATGACGTTATTTAGTGTTGGTGTCAGTGGTGTGGTGGGCCTGTTGCAGACGACAGCGACCTGAACCAGTTCCTGCAGCTGCCGGCGCTGGCGGGCGCCGTGCCGCTGAGCGAGGGCGCCTTCGCGCACGCCTGGGCCGGCGCGCGCGCCACGCACGGCGTCGCGGCCGGCCGCGTCGCCTACGAGGTTCGTCTTTGTCGTTCGTTCTTACATTCACGCTGGCGGGCGCGTGCCGCTGAGCGAGGGCGCCTTCGCGCACGCCTGGGCCGGCGCGCGCGCCACGCACGGCGTCGCGGCCGGCCGCGTCGCCTACGAGGTTCGTCTTTGTCGTTCGTTCTTACATTCACGCTGGCGGGCGCGTGCCGCTGAGCGAGGGCGCCTTCGCGCACGCCTGGGCCGGCGCGCGCGCCACGCACGGCGTCGCGGCCGGCCGCGTCGCCTACGAGGTTCGTCTTTGTCGTTCGTTCTTACATTCACGCTGGCGGGCGCGTGCCGCTGAGCGAGGGCGCCTTCGCGCACGCCTGGGCCGGCGCGCGCGCCACGCACGGCGTCGCGGCCGGCCGCGTCGCCTACGAGGTTCGTCTTTGTCGTTCGTTCTTACATTCACGCTGGCGGGCGCGTGCCGCTGAGCGAGGGCGCCTTCGCGCACGCCTGGGCCGGCGCGCGCGCCACGCACGGCGTCGCGGCCGGCCGCGTCGCCTACGAGGTTCGTCTTTGTCGTTCGTTCTTACATTCACGCTGGCGGGCGCGTGCCGCTGAGCGAGGGCGCCTTCGCGCACGCCTGGGCCGGCGCGCGCGCCACGCACGGCGTCGCGGCCGGCCGCGTCGCCTACGAGGTTCGTCTTTGTCGTTCGTTCTTACATTCACGCTGGCGGGCGCGTGCCGCTGAGCGAGGGCGCCTTCGCGCACGCCTGGGCCGGCGCGCGCGCCACGCACGGCGTCGCGGCCGGCCGCGTCGCCTACGAGGTTCGTCTTTGTCGTTCGTTCTTACATTCACGCTGGCGGGCGCGTGCCGCTGAGCGAGGGCGCCTTCGCGCACGCCTGGGCCGGCGCGCGCGCCACGCACGGCGTCGCGGCCGGCCGCGTCGCCTACGAGGTTCGTCTTTGTCGTTCGTTCTTACATTCACGCTGGCGGGCGCGTGCCGCTGAGCGAGGGCGCCTTCGCGCACGCCTGGGCCGGCGCGCGCGCCACGCACGGCGTCGCGGCCGGCCGCGTCGCCTACGAGGTTCGTCTTTGTCGTTCGTTCTTACATTCACGCTGGCGGGCGCGTGCCGCTGAGCGAGGGCGCCTTCGCGCACGCCTGGGCCGGCGCGCGCGCCACGCACGGCGTCGCGGCCGGCCGCGTCGCCTACGAGGTTCGTCTTTGTCGTTCGTTCTTACATTCACGCTGGCGGGCGCGTGCCGCTGAGCGAGGGCGCCTTCGCGCACGCCTGGGCCGGCGCGCGCGCCACGCACGGCGTCGCGGCCGGCCGCGTCGCCTACGAGGTTCGTCTTTGTCGTTCGTTCTTACATTCACGCTGGCGGGCGCGTGCCGCTGAGCGAGGGCGCCTTCGCGCACGCCTGGGCCGGCGCGCGCGCCACGCACGGCGTCGCGGCCGGCCGCGTCGCCTACGAGGTTCGTCTTTGTCGTTCGTTCTTACATTCACGCTGGCGGGCGCGTGCCGCTGAGCGAGGGCGCCTTCGCGCACGCCTGGGCCGGCGCGCGCGCCACGCACGGCGTCGCGGCCGGCCGCGTCGCCTACGAGGTTCGTCTTTGTCGTTCGTTCTTACATTCACGCTGGCGGGCGCGTGCCGCTGAGCGAGGGCGCCTTCGCGCACGCCTGGGCCGGCGCGCGCGCCACGCACGGCGTCGCGGCCGGCCGCGTCGCCTACGAGGTTCGTCTTTGTCGTTCGTTCTTACATTCACGCTGGCGGGCGCGTGCCGCTGAGCGAGGGCGCCTTCGCGCACGCCTGGGCCGGCGCGCGCGCCACGCACGGCGTCGCGGCCGGCCGCGTCGCCTACGAGGTTCGTCTTTGTCGTTCGTTCTTACATTCACGCTGGCGGGCGCGTGCCGCTGAGCGAGGGCGCCTTCGCGCACGCCTGGGCCGGCGCGCGCGCCACGCACGGCGTCGCGGCCGGCCGCGTCGCCTACGAGGTTCGTCTTTGTCGTTCGTTCTTACATTCACGCTGGCGGGCGCGTGCCGCTGAGCGAGGGCGCCTTCGCGCACGCCTGGGCCGGCGCGCGCGCCACGCACGGCGTCGCGGCCGGCCGCGTCGCCTACGAGGTTCGTCTTTGTCGTTCGTTCTTACATTCACGCTGGCGGGCGCGTGCCGCTGAGCGAGGGCGCCTTCGCGCACGCCTGGGCCGGCGCGCGCGCCACGCACGGCGTCGCGGCCGGCCGCGTCGCCTACGAGGTTCGTCTTTGTCGTTCGTTCTTACATTCACGCTGGCGGGCGCGTGCCGCTGAGCGAGGGCGCCTTCGCGCACGCCTGGGCCGGCGCGCGCGCCACGCACGGCGTCGCGGCCGGCCGCGTCGCCTACGAGGTTCGTCTTTGTCGTTCGTTCTTACATTCACGCTGGCGGGCGCGTGCCGCTGAGCGAGGGCGCCTTCGCGCACGCCTGGGCCGGCGCGCGCGCCACGCACGGCGTCGCGGCCGGCCGCGTCGCCTACGAGGTTCGTCTTTGTCGTTCGTTACCGACTTTCGATTCTACGGACCTATCCGCACTTCATATTTTGAAAGTCGATATTTCGGCGTCGTTGCGGGCGCCATTATCGCGAGTGACTGCACTTTGATGATGGTGCTAAATGTTCATAGTGACAAGTTAAAGATTAAAAACTTAAAGCGATAAATGTTGTTTACGTTAATAGCTCGCCTAGCTAACACACATATTTTAATAGGAAATTTCTATCACCAGGTTCGTGTAGGCGCTATAGTGACGACGACAGAAACGACGGAGAAAGAAACGGTGGTCAGTGGACTGAGAGTTGGCTGGTCTACCGATGATTCGCCTTTACATCTCGGTAAGCGTTATTTGACAATTCGACTTTCGTGGTTTCACGACGTAACTCTTGCGTGGGCTTTGCTTTACATTAAGAACCATCGAATTATAGGGTTTTAAGGTTTGAAGGGCGGAGGGTGGAGGGGGAGCTACACTAGGTAACACTGCCATCATTTGGAAACTAATGGTTATGAAAACCGAATCCAAAATCCAAAACCGAATCGAAACACCCCACTATCCACGTGGTCTTGGTCTGTCCTACCCGTAGAGTTCTTTAGAAGTCGGAGGCGCGTAGGGAGGGCAGCCCTCGCCCGCCCATGCTTCACTCATGCTCCGTTTCGTAGCGCTCTACGCATTTGTTCACGCGCTTTCGCACGCGAGGGTGGAAGGGCTGCACTGCCCGCAGCGCCGGAGCCAAGCGTTATTCTAATCTCAAAGGTGGTAGATTAATATTTTTTTTTTTTGTAACGAATTTATGCCTATAAACGGTCTAATTTTGAAGTTGGGGATAGGTTAAGGTTATTTTTTTTTAACGAAATTATGTCGATAAATGGTCTAATTTGAGCTTAGATGTTTAGGATTTTTTTTTTAATTCATGTCATGTTTCACTTCAATATATTTTTATTTTTACTTACTTACTGTTATTTGTTATATATTCAGCAAGAATTATTAAAAATGAACTGAAATATTGAATTTTTTCGTATATAACAGTAAATAGGTACAAATGAAATATATTTAAGTAAAAAACATAACATGAAATAAGGCTTTATGGTCTTAGACCTTTTGCAGTTATTTAGACAATAACAATGAATTTATGCTTACATTGCTTTGGTGCGAAACGATAAGTGGCGCGCCATTTTTTTTAAAGCATCTATCTCTCAGTCGTTAAACATCAGTTGTATCGTTTGTTAAAAAACCGTGTGTAAAAGTTAAATTAACGTGTGAAATCTGAAAATAACGTGCAATATGTGAAAATAACGTCAAAGCTACAGAACGGAGCATGAGGATTGTATCGTTTGTTGATCTTGCAGTCGAGATCGTTTTTACGTACTCCTGTTCAAAAATAACTTGTGAAAATAAAGTGTGAAATGTGAAAATAACGTGTGAAAGCTGGGAAATTGTTCTTCTAATCTCAAACTCTAACCATGATTAAGATAACCATGGGGTTCCGAAGTGTGGCAGTGTATCGGGGGTAGCGTACCCCACCCTCCCTTCCCCCTTCCCCCCAGTCCCAAAATTCGATGGATCTTAATTTAAAGCTTTACCCTTGCGTGTTCCTGAGTTATATAATTTTGAGAACAATTTGATTTAAAATAAAAATGATGCTATTTTTTTGGTTTTTACTTTTTTACAGTATTGTTTTATTCTTTTCTTTTAGTGTAATATGTAATAGCATTCCAATAAGACTGGTAAAAATCAGACCGGGGGGGGGGGGGTCGTAAACTTAAAACACAATTATAATTATCCAGATCGCCACAAACATCTCTATAGCTAATACAAATATCATAAATACACATATCATAAATGTATGGTTTTTTTTTTTTTTTTTTTGAGTTTAAGATTGAGGCACTTCCTCTATCTGACTCAAGATTTTAAATAAGTTATTTTCTGCTATGTCCTACCTCAATAACAATAAGAATAATTAAATCCATAACTTCGTGATGGGCTTTACGAAATCCTGCGGAGTTTTAAAAATGTTATTTATTATTTAAATAACACAGACCAAGCAGGTATATTAATATTTCGTATTTACTCTCGTACGAGTCGTGTATTGTATGAGATCGCAAGCGTAATTACATTTTTTTAAAAATTAAATGTAAATGGGTCGTCCATTAATGACGTGATGTTTGTTAGCAACTTTTTAAACCTCTACTTGGTGATATATCTTGAGGTTTTAGGACCCCCCCCCCCTTATATTAAAAAATCACGCGAATCTTTTCTGGTTTTAAGCTGTATACTTCCTGCTGTGCACTTTCTCAAGTAATAACCTAACCTAATATAATATAACCTAATATAATGTAACCCTAAACTTGCAGGCGAGGGCGCTTTGAGCTGGGGCTACGAAAGTACGGGTCGCATCGTCCACGACTCTGAGTTCAAGGACTATGGTCAGACTTTCGCAGAAAAGGACGTTCTCGGTGTCTACCTGGTGAGCTTTCATAATTAATTCAGGATATAATTTTTAATAGAGATCATCGCCAAACTAAAATATATTTAATTAAGTTTTCAGGATGTTTGCTTTTGCTTGAGAAAGACCTTGACTGTTTGACATTTTTATAAAAAAAAAAGTGGTAAAAATATGGTATTTGTTTTAGAAAAATCTTCCAGTTATACTGTTTTGTTCTATGTTCATTATAACTTAATAAAATGACTAATTAAAGTTAGAAATGTATGAAAAATAAAGTTATTTAAGATATTTAACATGTTTTTAATGATTGTGCCATATTCATTTACATAACTTCTTACTCGTAACACAATCTGTAATGGCAGTATCATACATAATATTACGAAAATGGGTATTTTAATTGAGTGCAACGATTGACATATAAATTTTATTTAAAAAATTCATTTTTTCAACTAGTATAATGAAAACAACACTGTACGGGTACAAACACTACTATAATTCAATGTGTATTTTATTCTAAAGCAACACCACCAAACCTATTTTCTAAACCAAACTATACCATTTTACTTTTAATCAATATTTGCTTACAGAAAACTTTGAGTAATTTTTTCAAATTGTATAATTCACCACATTTTAATAAGCCAAATTGTTACAGGACTTAGAATCGACACCGTGCAAGATACAGTACACTTTAAACGGTGCTGAGCTTGGTACAGCTTTTGAGTTTGAGAAAGAAAAGCTAGAAGGCAAAGCGTTGTTCCCTCACATACTTACTAAGAACATGTGTTATACTGTTAATTTTGGACATGACAAGTAAGTTTATCGTGATTGTTGACTTTTTTTTATAAAACTAGAGTGGTAAACAAGCTTACAGCCAAGCTGATGGTAAACAGTTACCATAGCCAACAAACGCCAGCAATACCAGAAGCATTGTAAGCGCGTTGCCAACCCTATCTTTGAGTATCCCAAGGATCCAGGACGTCAATAACTACTCATATAAGAAAAATGATTAAATATATAATTGCGTATATTGTTATTATGTAGGATATTTCTTGCTATGCCTTACCTCAATTACTGTAAGAAAATTAATTAAATCTAATGCTAACATTGTGATGAGCTTTATGAAATCCTGTGAAGTTTTAAAAATGTCATTTATCATATAAATGACACAGACTAAACAGGTATATTAATATTTCGTATTTACTCTTGTACATGCCATGTATTGTATGAGATCGCAAGCGTAATTACATTTTTTTTTACAATTTTCACAACTTATTATATATAACTCACTTAAGATATACTTCGTACAAAAATTGGTAAGAAGAGCCATAATAGTATCTACAATCAAATTTGTTGTACATAAATAATATTACAATATTGTGATGTTTGTGATGTTTTTTGTGAAAAATATCATATTTCTTTGTTTGCCGCAGATACACAATGTTGACTAAAACAAAGTTAGTACGAAAAGTAATACAAATACCAGTCGAAGAAGTTTTAGAAGAGAAGAGAAGACGAGAAGAAGAAATGAAAAGACAGAAAGAGGAGGCGGTGAAGAGGGAGCGAGAGAGAAGAGATAGAGAGAGAAAGGAGAGAGAAGAGAGGCAGAGAAAGAAACGAGAGGTGATACAACTATATGCTACAACTATTAGTTATTTTTTTTAAACAAAACTTATTAGTTCCTAAGAGTAGCATGCTCAAACAGAGAAGGACTTTTGGTGACAAGACATTTTGAAGTTTTATTATGTACAAACAGTACAGTTACAGCGGTTTTTTTTAATTTAGTTCTCATTTTTTGATCTTATAGTAATTAATTTTATTATTTTTCATCAAAGGAAAGAGAAAAGAAAGAGAAAGAAGCCCATGAAAAGAAAAAAAAGGATAGTGAAAAAGAAAATAGCATGAATGTGGACGAAGATAAGGAAAAAGAAGATAAAGATAAACAAGAGTTGGATAAAGAAGATAAAGGAGATAAGGATGATATAGTAGATAAAGAAATGGAGACTGACGCTCAAGAAGAAGAGAAGGAGAAGGACGAGCCTAAGGTGAGTTTTGTAGGAGTATTACAAATACCAATACAAATATACTTTAGTGTACAATATGAGAGGAAATTTTTATATCGAAAAGAAAAAAATAAACATGTCCAAAAGGCGATAGATATTGATAAAAGAGTGATCTCTTCATGAAATAAAATGGACATGACAGAATTAGATTGCATTTAAGTCTACATACATATATAAGTATATAGACTTAAAATCATTACGTGTCTTGTGATTTTATCTGCGTTTTAGAGTGACTTTCAGGAAAAAATAGTATTTTTAACCGACTTCCAAAAAAGGAGGAGGTTCTCAATTCGACTGTATTTTTTTTTTTTTTTTTTAATGTATGTTACATCAGAACTTTTGACTGGGTGGAGCGATTTCGACAAATTTTCTTTTAATCGAAAGGTGGTGTGTGCCAATTGGTCCCATTTAAATTTATTTGAGATCTAACAACTACTTTTCGAGCTATATCTAATAATGCGTTTTTACTTGACGCTTTTTTCGTCGACCTACGTTGTATTATACCGCATAACTTTCTACTGGATGTACCGATTTTGATAATTCTTTTTTTGTTGTAAAGGAGATATCCCAAGTTTAGTACCATGATAAGGAAACCAGGATCTGATGATGGGATCCCAGAGAAATCGATGGAAATTCTTGAAAATCCGTAATAACTTTTTACTGGGTGTACCGATTTTATAATTCTTTTTTTTGTTGGAAAGAAGATATCTTTAGTTTAGTACCATGATAAGGAAACCAGGATCTGATGATGGGATCCCAGAGAAATCGATGGAAATTCTTGAAAATCCGTAATAACTTTTTACTGGGTGTACCGATTTTATAATTCTTTTTTTGTTGGAAAGAAGATATCTTTAGTTTAGTACCATGATAAGGAAACCAGGATCTGATGATGGGATCCCAGAGAAATCGAGGGAACTTCTTGAAAATCCGCAATAACTTTTCACTGGGTGTACCGATTTTAATAATTTTTAATTTAATCGAAAGCTGATGTTTGTCATGTGGTAACATATAAATTTTATTGAGATCTGATAACTGCTTTTTGAGTAATCTTTGATAACGCGCAGTTACTTGACTATTTTTTCGTCGATCTACGTTATATTACTCGTCGATGTATTGAAGTCGGTTTTTTTTCGTTTGCGAGCAAACACAATTATAGTAGTAAAAAAAGTAGTCTATACCTTTTTAGGGTTCTGTGCCCAAAGAGTTAAAACGGGACCCTATAACTTAGACTTAGCTGTCCGTCCGATAGCTAGACAGTTGAAATTTTCACAAATTATGTATTTTTGTTGCCGCTATAATAACAAATACTAAGAACAAAATAAAATAAATAGTTAATGGAGATTCCCATAAGACGCCATTTTTTGCTCGAATCAATAAATGGTAACAGGCAGGCACTTGAAATATTTACAAAATTCTTAATTGTATATTTACTTTAATGTTAAATAATAGTATTAAAATATAATAACAAAATTTAGACAAAAAAATGTCTAATTTCAAAAGTTTCTTTCAAATTTCTTGTTGTCAATAATAAATACTACTCGTATAAATAAAGTTTGTTGTTAAAAAAACGAATCTTTATACATAAGAATATCTATGTGTATATGTTCATATATGTGTAGTGCTTTTCACAACAAATTAGATAATGTACACGTACATATTTATATGTAATCATTAGATACCTCTTATTTAAGTAAAACATTAAAACAATTAAACATTTACTCACAACCCTATCTTGTACTTCAATAATAAATAATTGGGCAAACAAATTCAATGGGAGCGATTGCTTTACACGGTAATTCAAGTAGAAAATTTAATTTTTACTAAACAATATAACTTGTACTTAATATAAATAAAAAACAGTAGCATACATTTGCGCAAACAAATTCAATGGGAGCGTTGGCTTTGCATGGTTTTGGAAAGTTTTGATAAATTTGGCTCATAACTTGTTGTTTTAAGTTTCAAACATGACTCATGAACATGAAGTTTTTATTTGTTAGTTAGCATCTTAAATTTTAATTATATTCATGCAAGAGAACGCTTGCTCGCACGAATATGTCGATACAAAGATAGAACTTCTTCACCTCACTATAGCAATCTATTCCATGCGTCGAATATAAGAAGAGCCTCAACCGGCGGCATTTCTGTCCGAACTGTCCACTTCTGCTGCGTTACGTACATACATATATTTATATGATATTTATATATTATTATTTGTAAATAATTATTGTTACTGTATATTTTATGTATCTAATTAGTTTTTTATGCATATTACTATGTAGATATATGTATGCCTCAATGTAATTATGTATGTGTATATTATATGTATGTATGTATGTGTGTATATATGTGTTTCATACATTATATACTAAAATATTTACTTATTTATAGGTTTTTTTTTCTTTTTTAATAATTATGTAAGTTTATCATATCGTAGTTTTTATCTATTTATAATTGATCTCTACTCCTTAATTTGTGCACACCTTAACCGCTGCTACTGTATCGTGTCCTGTACCCAAAGGTTATCTGGAAGAAATCGCTATTTAGCGATGAGATCGCCTTTGTACATCTTCTATTGTATCTTTCTTTACATGTGTCTGTATTTCGGTGTACATTAAGAATAAATAAATAAATAAAAAAAATACATTTCTGGACCCCCAACTCTTCTAATATGCCTTTCAACTCTGTAAATTTCCCACTCCACAAAGCTTTATTTTTTACATCCATCAATTGCATTTCTAGAGATCCAGATTTAATTCCAAATGGCTCAATGTAGATTTCTTTACTATTTGTGTTAAGAGGATTTACTATGAATTCTAGAGTGGTTTTGTTGGTTTTTAATTGCTCAAATCTGGCAGGAAATTGATCTTTAATTTCTTTATAAGCAGGCTTAATTCGTGTCAATAGTTGCATTGGTTTTATCGCGATATTGCTTTAATAATTGTGTTTGCTCGCAAATGAAAAAACAGACTTCAATTACATCGACAAGTAATACAACGTAGGTAGACGAAAACATTAACAACCGCACTAGTCGTCACTACGATTTTCGAGGGTTTCCCTCTATTTCTCTGGGATTCTATAATCAGATTCTGGTTTCCTTATCATGGTACCACCCTTGGGATATCTCCTTTCCAACGAAAAAAAGAATTATCAAAATTGGTTCATAAACGACGAAGTTATCGTTTATTGTTCATTTAACAACAACATTTTATGTTCGATCGAATTGAGTAACGTCCTTTTTTGATGTCGGTTAAAAATTGAAAATAAAGTAATTCCCTATTCACCTATTCTTCTACCAAAACATAGGCTGGGTTTCCTTTCCTTACAATTTTAGATTTAGTTCATTTAATTTCGCTGTGGTATAGATAGACTAGATAACAAACCGGTTTTTATATTCGGCGTTGATACAAGCTTATCGACAAACTTCGTATTATTATTTTTTTTCATATTTTTTGATTGTTTTTAATGCAAACTTTAATGAGGTGGCTCATTATTTATTAATATCGGATATTATTTTATTTATAATAGATAACATTTAAATTAGATTGATAAAAAAATTTCATTAAATATGTATATACTTACACAGAAGAGTCCTGCTGTCTCTACTTACTCATCTAGAACTAACGCTGTTGGTTTACTAAAGAAATTAAAAATTTTCTTTCAGGAAAACGGTGAAAAAAGTGACGTTCAGCCAGAAGTAGAAAAGACAGATGAGCCCATGGAGACAGAGGACAAACAACCTATCGAGCAGGATAGCGTTGAAGCTAAAGAAGAATCAAGTATGTATATGTTATTATTAGCTGTGCCCCCCGGTAAATGGGCAACATAAATAGAATTTTTCAATTCGAACCAGTAGTTAGATTAGTTCGTATATACAAACTTTTCAGCTTGATAATATTAGCTTAGAATTAGACTGGGTATCTTTTTAGTTTTACTTCACCCCCTCTTCCCGCCCCCATTCCCCCTCTCTTTCCTTCCCTCATCTACCTCCCACTATCTCACTCACTCTCCCACTCTACCTCCCTTTCCTTCCTCCCCGGGTATCTTTTTAGTTTTACTTCTCCCCCCTCTTTCCGCCCCCACATCCCCTCTTTCCTTCCCTCCTCTACCTCCCACTATCGTGTTCACTCTCGCACTCTTCCCTCTCTTTCCCTCCTCCCCTCTCTCCTCCTCACACTCGTCTCGGTCATGGTTGTTATTTATTTAAAAAATTATGTGGTGTCATGGAACACCAGATAGGAACGAAGTTCCTTCGGATAGTATAGAAACAACACAATTTGAAAAAAAAAAATGTTAAATTTTATATATATTTTGTAGTTCTTGATTTTTTTTTTAATTTTGTTAATTGGTTTTTAATTAAATACATAAAAGTATTTAGGAAATTTAGTAATTCAAACTATTAAGTGAAATAAAAAAACATGTCTTTATTTATTTTTGTTGACAGTATAAAATTACATAAATAATTAAAAAACGTTTACTAGTAATATTTTAGTTTTACAAACGTCATATTATACAGTCGTGTGACTGATATTACGTCACTTCTGTTATATATTTTTCTTACGGTTTTAGTATCAAATTTTTTCCAGTTCGGTCGCCCAGCCAAATGTCAAACCTGCCGTAAGGAACTTTGTTCCAATATATGTACTTGTTTTCCAAATAATTTGTCATCTAATGAATTGCTTATCTTGTTGTCTGCTCTAATAACGTAATGGAGAGTCGCAGGCAGGCGTAATTAAGATTTTTTGACTTTGATTGCCGCCATAAGTAATCTCTCGCCAATTATTGTATTGGCTTTCCCACTTTTGCGATTAATAACGAAATATTATTTAAAGCTCGTAGTTGTATCATTTTCTTGTTTAGATCACGATGCAAAACTCCTTAAAAATAGTATACATTTTTTTCCTTTTTATCAGCATGTATTTTATTAAAATGCTTTTGGATGCCTAGAAGACTTCATGGCTTCATTTGAAAATATTTTTTGGTAAATTAAACGGATAGGTTATTCGTTTATTGGACATTGCTTAAATCCATATTTCGATACTCAGTGCTGTACTGCCGATATTTTTTCTTAGTTCCAGACATTTTGGAATTCAAAATTTTAATGCATTAACTATTAAACCAATTTGTAAAAAGTATAAAACTAATGGCTGTAATGATTTGTTTACTTTATAAATCACGTGTGAATATGCATCACTGGCAAAGCGCACAAAAATAATAACATTAGAAAAAGCAATTGCTGCCTTTTAAAGATATAATTTCGAGCATGCAACGACTTTTATGTCTTTGTTTGCTTGCGGTGCCCCGGTGCTCTTGTCCTGCAAACAGGTTGTTAGAAGTTTCCTTATTGTTGTCAAAACATGCTTTATTACTTATTCATTCATTTCAATCATCTTTTGTTTACCAACTTGTATCGACTTGTTACTGACAATCCTAAATTGATTAAATTAGTTAGTTTATTAATAAAACGCTATAATAATGAGATAAACACCTTAAATGGCTAGATAAAATGTTTTTTCATCAAAATAGATCTATTTTCAAAATATTTTTTCTATTAAAATTAATTAGGAAGGTATGCCGTGCCAGCCCCCTTAACTGTCATAACATTCCCTCCATCTGCCTACGGACCAGCTACTATCCCCACGAAAAACTCCAACGCGCATGATAAGGCCGTACCGTCTATCCATTGTCTCTACTATACGTTTTACGTTTCTTAAGAAACTAGTTTGATGCTTAAGAGACATTCATAAAATTTTATTAAAAATTAAAAGAATAGTAGAAATATACTGATTAACATAATTTTGTTACAGCAGAAGAACTCAAAGAAGTTACCGAGGAGCAAGTTTTGCGTGGACACGTTTTGGACAAGAGAATCAAATTTGTCGCAAGGTAGGCTTTTTTATTTTATCCTAGATATAATATTAAGAATTATTTATTATTGTAAAAGGATTCGGCACTAGCCTTATATATGAGTATTAATGTTGAAAGAATCGATTCTTGGACGCGTTGGCGCAACGGTCACAGCACTGCACAGTGGTCAGCGCATTATGAAGGGCGGTCATACGAAGTCAATCTAAGAATTACCATTGATACTGTGTCCTAACGTAGTAAAAGTATTCTTTGGTGCCAGTTAAGGTAATTTACAACTAAAAGACAGTGTATTTCTATTTATAAAAGGTCATTTATTCGTATAAAAATGAATAAAAAAATTAAAGGATGAAAAAGTTACTACTAAGTAAGTACTAAATACTAAAATTTCATTACAGCCTATACAGCCCACTGCTGGACATAGGCCTCCACAAGTTTACGCCAAAAATAACGTGAATTCATATGTGTTGCCCATAGTCACCACGCTGGGCAGGCGGGTTGGTGACCGCAGTACTGGCTTTGTCGCATCGAAGACGCTGCTGCCCGTCTTCGGCCTGTGTATTTCAAAGTCAGCAGTTGGATGGTTATCCCGCCATCGGTCGGCTTCTTAAGTTCCAAGGTGGTTGTGGAACCTTATTATCCCTTAGTCGCCTCTTACGACACCCACGGGTAGAGAGGGGGTGGCTAAATTCTTTAGTGCCGTAGCCACACAGCACACTAAACTAAAATTTAACTTATAGATTTTATTTATTTATTTTAACTTATGTATGTGACATATCTAATACCTCTCTAGATAATAAAGATTTCATTTTGGCAATTTTCGCAAACTTAATGTAAAGGAACAGAATTTGATAGAAGTCTATGCAAAAGCTCGGTGTTCGTCAAAACTCGTCACATTTTACGAGTATTCTCTCGTCTAAACAATTTCATATTCTTATTAGATGACTCTTCGGCTTCTTCATAGAGCTCACCTATTGATGATGATGATATGAAAAGGGCAAGATCAATCACCTCCGACCCGTGAATTAAAACTTTGTGAACAGTAGCTGGTAAATTATACCAAGGAACGCTTTGACAAGCTTCTCAGCAGTTTGTAGAGCGTATTCTTTAAATTTATTCGTATTAATTATTATAAATGTATTACACACTGTTCAATTGACTATCGGAATCCACATTCTCGAAGTCCGGTAGAGATTTCATTAACCCATGAAAGACTCTCCAAATCTTATCTGTTTACGACATGCTCACTTTTGTCGAGCTAAAAGACCAATAAATGCTTACGAGTAAATGTGCATATATAAGAAGTGCCTGGAAGAATTAGGAATATTTATTCAATTAAAAAATCATTTGTAGCATGTACTTTGGTGCATCTAAATTAGGTTTGATTAAAAACTTAAAACATTAAAAAACATATAGACATAAGACATCTTGAATTTTTTTAAAAAACTTGTTAAAAGCTTACATAACAAAAAAGATGTAAAAAAAGTAATACTATGTTTTATACGAGTCGTAGCACCAGCAGTATAAATAACATAAGTAAAAAAAAATATATGGTAAATATTGTACATACCTTGATCTTTTAACTTCACCATAAACAACAATTACAATGTTATTTTTCCCAGAATTGAACGGGCACGAATATAATGACTAATTAGTTCACTGATAACACCAATGAACGCGGTACTTGGATGTTGTCACTTCCAATGCCAAAATGTAAATGATGTTATGACTAAATCAAGCAGTGTGAAAGTTTTAAAAAAAGGTGATCTACTAAAATCATAATGTTGCCAGTACTAAATAATACCTAAGCTCATGCTGGATTATACTAAAAATATACTGAAACTAACTTTCCCGCTGGATCGTGAAAGAAGGACAAACAAACAAAACACCTACGTTAAAATTGTATTTATTATCATCTTAAACATTACAGTCGGAGACGCGGGTTCGAACCCCGCTGGAGTGGTCAATTTTTGATATGATATTCAAAAATGTTTAGAATTACTAATGTGTGGGTAACACAAAAATAAAATCGTACATATAATTTATCGATCTGGAAACAAAACAAACAGTATTTTATTAATTTTTCAATAAAAAATAAGTAAAAATCTATTTTTTAACTTTGCAAACTAGTGGATCTAATGCAGTTATTTTACGTATTCCTATCGAATTTCACGTTAAGAAAGCGCTACAAGCGTACAGAATACCGCCACTGGCCCGCGGATCTTGGTAGCTTATGAAAGGCAAACAATAAACAAAACAATATCATTATTTAATTAAATACACAAGATATTAGCACAGATAATAACATAATACGTAGGTTCTTTACCTTGGATTGTCCACTGTAGTGTATAAGTTTCTGCCGATGTTTTTCAGACTGCATGTGACTTTTAATCGTTGCGATTCTGCTTAAAAATGCCGTATCACAAGCTTTACACAAGGCTTTATCGCTATTTTTGTCCTTTGTTAACCATGACGAATACTCAAGATTTTGTTCCCATTCAGATGTATATTTCTGTTCGTACTGAAGCTTCATAGTTTTATTTTGACCGTCATTCATCACTACCACGATGACACCGAGAAAAATAAATAAAGAACAAAAAGAACCGAAGTTCCTTTTATACTCATTTGCGGGATCATTTCTTAAGTTTCAGTAATTCCCCGCGACGCGCGACGTAGTAAAGCTAAAGCGGTTATTAGGCGGGTAAAAAAACACGAATTATGGGCATCCCTGTATATTATTTGTGTAACTGTTCGAAAGAGACAAAATAATACAGCTTCGGTAAACGCCAGACAAAGAAAACACTAAGTGAACGAATTGAAGTCAGTGTTGCTAAAAAATAGTGCGAAAAATATGCTAAAACTTGTTCTAAATTTAAAATTGTACCAAAAAAATACCAGAGTTTGAAATTATATAACCAACAAAATATACCAACAAAAAACTAGATCAGTTTTACGGAGCCCAAATTATACCAATTTAGTAGTGAAAATACCGAAAACGGTCACACTGAAATCAGTGGTGTAGCATACCAGGGCCTCCTGTATCAAAATTAGTGGGGGAAACCCAAACGAGGGGTAAAGAAAAGAAACAAAAATTCTTGCATTAAATTAAAATAAATATTTATTGATTATAAGCTATTACTTCCTCCTAGAATAGACAATAGTGACGAGTCTGCTGTAGCTGTTCCTTTTCTATCGAAGTTCGTAGATAATTTTTTATCAGTTTTAGTTCTGAAAAACATCAAGAATAGAAAGCAAGCTGTTATTACCTCCGGAAAACTGGATGCAAGGCTATTGAATTTTATTAGCAATAATTGCACGAGTTCCTTAATGGAATGCATTTTTTGAATTTCGGATTTTAAGCTACTTTAAAGAGCTTGTAGCTCCAAGCTGGAGAGTTATCAGGCTTGAGCTGCAGCAATAGATGCGGGGGATTCACTGGCGCATAACGTGAAGAAGAGATTCAACGCTGCCTGCAGTTCTTACAGGAACCAAATCGCTATGGCAAAGTTCAAACACTTTAGTAGAATTGGACTATTGGGCTTATCAAATGGAACCCGTGCCTTTTGGTCTCTTGCCAAAGCTGTCGAATGTAACTTCTTTCAGTCTTCACTTCCATCATTACGCGAACCTGATGGCTCTGACACATTCTGCGAAAGAGAAAGCGAAAATTCTTTGCACTCTTTGCGTCGAATTCAACACTTGACAATGAGGGAAAAGCACCATCGAGCATTCCATGGTGCGAGTACGCGATGCGAATGTGCACTTTGAGCAAAGTGCCATTCGTCGTGTTCTGCATTTCCTCGATGTCAAAAAGTCCAGTGGTCTTGATGGTATCCACACCACTTGGATGCATGGTTTGCAACCAATGTGCGAGCTTCGCGCACATTCTTTCCGCGTACATTTAAACTGTGGAATGAGCTTCCTCAATGAGGTTTTCCCTGAGCGCTAAAATTTGGGGGCTTTCAAGCGTCGCGTGTACGTACATATTTTAAAAGCTAAAAAAGCTCTAAAACCCGTGGGTGACGGTAGCCGTTATACATCAGATGACTTCGTCTGCTCGTTTGCCCCCATTGTTCATAATGGTTAACTGAATTCCGTAATAAACGATACAGGATGTTATCAACTTTTGGGCGCACGCTTAACTCGGAAAAAAGGAGATTGCTTTTTTGACTTTTGTCATTTCTGAAGTGAAAACCCTATAGGCACATACGACAATTTTTTTAATGTTTTCTTCCAGGAAGCACGAGATTTAAGTGACATTGTGGATAATATTTTACTGATTTTTGTTTCCACATGTTAGGGGACTGTAGATAGGGCTGACTGAAATCAAGATTTCTTATATTATTGTGTCGTGTAGTATGGTTACAAGTGAGTAATAAAGAATTGAATACGTCACAAATCAGACATCGATTTTTTAACCAAATGACCTATGACGGGACCACTGTGCACTGGTTTGTGTCACTGGCGGTTTCGGGTTCGATCCCCGTACATAACAAATATTTGTATTGGCCATACAGATGTTTGCCGTGGTCTGGGTGTTTGTGCAGTCCTTGTGGGTCTCGCCAGCCCCGGAGAACACGTTGAGTCGTCAGTCCCGGTTCTCATTTACACTTGATAGCGATCATTACTCATAGTAAGAGATATATCTTCCAAATCCTTCTATGACACAGAAGGAGGCCTAGGTTACAAGCTGACCGTGTGTTGCAGGTACACGTGGGTGGAGGAGCTGGAGGGTACGGAGGCGTGCCTGCTGCCCGGCCACGTGCTCGTGGCGCATGCTGCTCCGCTGCCCGGCCCGCGCTGCCCCGCGCGCCTGGCCGACTGCGAGGTGAGTGTGTGTGTGTTGCACCTGTGACACACGTGGGGGGAGGAGCTGGAGGGTACGGAGGCGTGCCTGCTGCGTGCGCCGCCCCGCGCGCCTGGCCGACTGCGAGGTGAGTGTGTGTGTGTTGCACCTGTGACACACGTGGGGGGAGGAGCTGGAGGGTACGGAGGCGTGCCTGCTGCGTGCGCCGCCCCGTGCGCCTGGCCGACTGCGAGGTGAGTGTGTGTGTTGCACCTGTGACACACGTGGGGGGAGGAGCTGGAGGGTACGGAGGCGTGCCTGCTGCGTGCGCCGCCCCGTGCGCCTGGCCGACTGCGAGGTGAGTGTGTGTGTTGCACCTGTGACACACGTGGGGGGAGGAGCTGGAGGGTACGGAGGCGTGCCTGCTGCGTGCGCCGCCCCGTGCGCCTGGCCGACTGCGAGGTGAGTGTGTGTGTTGCACCTGTGACACACGTGGGGGGAGGAGCTGGAGGGTACGGAGGCGTGCCTGCTGCGTGCGCCGCCCCGTGCGCCTGGCCGACTGCGAGGTGAGTGTGTGTGTGTTGCACCTGTGACACACGTGAGGGGGGAGGAGCCGGAGGGCGCAGAGGCGTGCCTGCTGCGTGCGCCGCCCCGCGCGCCTGGCCGACTGCGAGGTGAGTGTGTGTGTGTTGCACCTGTGACACACGTGGGGGGAGGAGCTGGAGGGTACGGAGGCGTGCCTGCTGCGTGCGCCGCCCCGTGCGCCTGGCCGACTGCGAGGTGAGTGTGTGTGTGTGTGTTGCACCTGTGACACACGTGGGGGGAGGAGCTGGAGGGTGCGGAGGCGTGCCTGCTGCGTGCGCCGCCCCGCGCGCCTGGCCGACTGCGAGGTGAGTGTGTGTGTGTTGCACCTGTGACACACGTGGGGGGAGGAGCTGGAGGGTACGGAGGCGTGCCTGCTGCGTGCGCCGCCCCGTGCGCCTGGCCGACTGCGAGGTGAGTGTGTGTGTGTGTGTTGCACCTGTGACACACGTGGGGGGAGGAGCTGGAGGGTACGGAGGCGTGCCTGCTGCGTGCGCCGCCCCGCGCGCCTGGCCGACTGCGAGGTGAGTGTGTGTGTGTGTTGCACCTGTGACACACGTGGGGGGAGGAGCTGGAGGGTACGGAGGCGTGCCTGCTGCGTGCGCCGCCCCGCGCGCCTGGCCGACTGCGAGGTGAGTGTGTGTGTGTTGCACCTGTGTCACACGTGGGGGGAGGAGCTGGAGGGCGCAGAGGCGTGCCTGCTGCGTGCGCCGCCCCGCGCGCCTGGCCGACTGCGAGGTGAGTGTGTGTGTGTGTTGCACCTGTGACACACGTGGGGGGAGGAGCTGGAGGGTACGGAGGCGTGCCTGCTGCGTGCGCCGCCCCGCGCGCCTGGCCGACTGCGAGGTGAGTGTGTGTGTGTTGCACCTGTGACACACGTGGGGGGAGGAGCTGGAGGGCGCAGAGGCGTGCCTGCTGCGTGCGCCGCCCCGCGCGCCTGGCCGACTGCGAGGTGAGTGTGTGTGTGTGTTGCACCTCTAACACACGTGGGGGGAGGAGCTGGAGGGCGCAGAGGCGTGCCTGCTGCGTGCGCCGCCCCGCGCGCCTGGCCGACTGCGAGGTGAGTGTGTGTGTGTTGCACCTGTGACACACGTGAGGGGGGAGGAGCCGGAGGGCGCAGAGGCGTGCCTGCTGCGTGCGCCGCCCCGCGCGCCTGGCCGACTGCGAGGTGAGTGTGTGTGTGTTGCACCTCTAACACACGTGGGGGGAGGAGCTGGAGGGCGCAGAGGCGTGCCTGCTGCGTGCGCCGCCCCGCGCGCCTGGCCGACTGCGAGGTGAGTGTGTGTGTGTTGCACCTCTAACACACGTGGGGGGAGGAGCTGGAGGGCGCAGAGGCGTGCCTGCTGCTTGCGCCGCCCCGTGCGCCTGGCCGACTGCGAGATGAGTGTGTACAACTACCCATTTGATGGTGAACGGGTAAAGCAGCCTACAGACTCCTGCGACACCAGAAGCATCGCTGTGTTGCCGACTCTACGCTTGACCCTGTCCAGGAGTTCTAACTTACTCAGCACAGGAACACGACACTGCTTGAGAGTAGTGTTATTTACCAGGTCATTTACTGAACTAGTCGTATAAAAAACAAACAGTACCTTACTCCCCACAGGAACACGACACTTTTTGAGACCAATGTTATTTTGCTGTGATCTGTAAGGTCGAGGTGCTTCCCCAGTGGGTCTGCTCCAGATTTTAAGCAGGATATTTCCTGCAGTGCCCTGCTTCAGTTACAGTTATAGTTATAGTTGTGCGTGTAGGTAGCGTTAGATAGCGTAGGTAAAGTTAGCGTGTGTGTATACACGTTTGCTTGTTGTACATAACTCCATATCGAGATTATTATTATAGTCATTGCGCTTTCATAATTTGATAATTATTAGATACAACATGGATTATATTAACGAGTGGAAATTGCACTAGGGACTTGGTAATAAATGCCATTGACAAATGCCAAATATGCCCGTGTATAGAACTGTCGTTAATATTACCTTGTCATTATGGTAGAACAGAAATCAAACTGCTATTTAGGCTTTATAAATAGCAGTAACTGATTATGATGACGCCGCGTGATATTTTATAGGCTAATTTGTCTTCTTTAAACAAAATTTTCAATGGAAATGAACTCTTACAAGTGTTTATAACGCCTAAATGTTGTTCCAGGTCATCCTTATGGTCGGTTTGCCCGGTTCGGGTAAGACCTACTGGGCAAAGAAACACTGCGCTGAACATCCCGAACGACGGTACAACATACTGTCCACGGGGGCGCTCTTCGAACGGATGAAGGTAAGCACGCACACAGACACACACAGACGACATACAGATACGACTCCACAACGAGGACAAACAGCTCACATACAAAACCCGGATAGGCTCACATACAAATTTCAATAGAACACTGAAAATAATTTGCATATACAATATACATACATACAATCTCATTCTCAGTAACTCACGCAAATCCACCTAAGAACTAACTACTTAAATCTTACTTAGACATACGTTATCTCTAACATACTAATCGTCAACTTGCACATATAAAATATCTTTCTTTTTTTTTAACCGACTTCCAAAAAAGGAGGAGGTTCTCAATTCGACTGTATTTTTTTTTTTTTTTTTTTTTTTTTATGTATGTTACATCAGAACTTTTGACTGGGTGGGGCGATTTCGACAAATTTTCTTTTAATCGAAAGGTGGTGTGTGCCAATTGGTCCCATTCAAATTTATTTGAGATCTAACAACTACTTTTTGAGCTATATCTAATAATGCGTTTTTACTTGACGCGATTTTCGTCGACCTACGTTGTATTATACCGCATAACTTTCTACTGGATGTACCGATTTTGATAATTCTTTTTTTGTTGGAAAGTAGATATCCCAAGTTTAGTACCATGATAAGGAAACCAGGATCTGATGATGGGATCCCAAAAGAATCGAGGGAACTTCTTGAAAATCCGCAATAACTTTTTACTGGGTGTACCGATTTTAATAATTTTTAATTTAATCGAAAGCTGATGTTTGTCATGTGGTCACATATAAATTTTATTGAGACCTGATAACTACTTTTTGAGTAATCTTTGATAACGCGCAGTTACTTGACTATTTTTTCGTCGATCTACGTTGTATCACTCGTCGATGTAATTGAAGTCGGTTTTTTTTCGTTTGCGAGCAAACACAATTATCGATACGTCGGTTCTTTGTTATGTGCAATTAGACGAAAGCACAATAATAAAATCACCCACATACTCTGATACACATGTATTTGACAAGTTTTGCTAAATAAGTTTTGTTTTAATCATTATCAATAGCACTTTGAAATATTTCGATATTGAAATTATTTATAAATTGAATTACTTTTAGTGTGGAAGGTTGTTATGCGTGTATGACTTTTCTTTTTTTAAACTTGAATATATATTACAAAATAATAAAATTATTTTCATAAGTTTTAGTGCCTGTAAGTATATAATTTTATTATTAAATTAATTAATGCGATGGTGGTGAATACTATTAATGCATGCATCTAAGTTGTGATTTAAGCTTTCATAGTCGAAATATTTTAAAGATTTTATTTATTTTATGCGTTAAAAGTTTAGTACAATTTAACCATTAATATAGCAAACGTCGATATAGAACACACACAACTCGCATACGTATAATACAACACACAAACACATACATAAGAACAAATTAATCATATCTTTTCTTTCAGCTATAAGGTTTGGATTAAAACAAATAAATATAAGAGAAACAAATTATCAAAAAATGAGCGCCTCAGCTCCATCTACACTTTCAATACTAATGTTAGTCTGTGTTTTCAACAGGGTGAATATGAGCGACATTTATTATCAAAAAAAAGCATTATTTAAAAAAAAAAAGTAGAGACCCACGTGGTCCGTGTGTTAAAATGATACCAGTGGATCGCGGCCGAAGAGGACGCACTTTCGAGTTCCGTCAGCGAGGAGTCCCTGGTATCGAAACGAACACTTAATACTAACGATAAGACTAGACTAGACTTAAGCTAGGTTAAGTTCAGCTCGCATTCCGGGCACGTGTCACTGTATCGTGTGTCGATCTTAGGTGGACTGTAAACCCTTCCGAGCCAGCTACGAGGGCAAGTGGGACGCGATGGTCACTAAGTGCGCCAAGTGCGTCGTTAAGTTGACGGAAATCGCCAAGGGAAGGCGAAGGAATTTTATCTTCGATCAGGTGAGACGAACCCCCCTTCCTTTCCCCGGGCAGCGCTCCGCAGGGGCAATCGAGATCGCTACCGTACTTTGGACGACGTTTCGTACGTAAGTCGGTCCGTCCGGCGCCGTCCGGTCACCGTCCGGTCGCCGTCCGGTCGCCAGCGCACGTGAGTATCTCGCGGATCTCTATTGCGCCTGCCGGCGCGCCGCCCGGTCCGGCCCGGTCCGGTCTCGGTCCGGACCCGTGTAACCGGTGTTTGTGCGCGCGGCAGACCAACGTGTACCCGTCGGCGCAGCGACGCAAGTTAAGGGAGTTCGCGGGCTACCGGCGCGTAGCGGTCGTCATCGTGACAGACGAGGAGACGCTCCGCGAGAGGGCCTCCACCCGGGAGGCGGCCGACGGCAAGGAGGTGCCCGACCCCGCCGCTCTGGATATGAAAGGTGACCGCGAGGGCGAGCGTCGGGCGAATCGAACATTATATTATTATTTTTTAACAATAAAATGACTTCCATAATCCCAGTCGTGCTATGCGTACTAGCATCCGAGCCGGTCCGCACGTCGGACGGCCGTAATCGATTCCGCCCGACCGTTGAGAGCGCACAGCGCGGTGCGGTCCGGCGAGCTAAGTGTGCGCCCGTCCGCAGCCAACTTCAGCCTGCCGGAGCCGTGCGCGTGGCTGGACGCGGTGACGTACGGCGAGCTGGGCGAGGCGGCGGCGCGCGCCGTGGTGGACGCGGGGCGGCGCGCGGCGGCGGCGGCGGGCGCGGGCCGCGAGAAGCGCGCGCGCTCTCCGCCCGCGCCCGGCCCGCCCGCCAAGCGCGCGCGCGCCGCCACGGAGCGCCGCGAGCGCCGCCGCGACCTGTCCACAGAGCGCCGCGAGCCCAGAGGTAGCCGCCCTTATTATTATTATTATTTTTTTTTTTTTTTTATGTCACTAGGTCAACAAACAAGCGTACGGCTCACCTGATGGAAAGCGATTACCGTAGCTTATAGACAACTGTGACACCAGAAGCATCGCAAGCGCGTTGCCGACCCAATCCCCAATCCCCCCAGGAACTCTGGTCACCTTACTCACTACATTACATTATATAAAGAATTCATTATTTCATTTCCTAAAGTATTATATAAACAATTCATTATTTCATTTCTTAAAGATACACATTTAAGGGGCACTACCTCAGCTCGAATTCAAATTTCACCCGTACTAAAAACACATGAGAATTGAGAGCGCTTGGTTGTTCATCGCGCGAATTATATGTATTTTCTCCCCACAAACATTACCAATAGTTATTTTTTAAAAAACGTAACATATAAAATGTTCTTCATATTTATTTCAATTACCATGCTTAATCTCGAGTCCATAACTTCTATATTTACTGAGATATTAAGGTTTTAATACAAAAATAGAGGTAACTTTGCGATTTTTTTGTATCGAGAAAATTTTATGGAATCGTGTTTTCGAAACATATAAAAGATAGTTTATGTCCTGAACTTTACCATACATAAATTTCAAACTTAAATATTCAGTAGTTTGGAAGATATGGATATCCTGGCGAGTGGAAAATAAGCAATTTGAGGTAGCATTACACTCTTAATGACAAATTACTGAGATTGAATAAAAAAATAATTAAAAACTGCCACTTTGACGTCATTGATTGATCGACGGCGGCGAGATCATCTGGAGTTACAAAAATACGTATTTTAGTTATGACTTTAAAACGGAAACTTGGACTAAGAAAAAACAAAAAATATAGATAGGATTTTTGACAGAGGTTTTTACGGAAAAATTAAAAATTTGACTAAATTTCGTGACATTTTTTTTACATGGTTGTAATTTAAAAAAATGAATAAAATCCTTCGTCCAAGTCCTTGTATTTTATCGGAGACCTGTATAAAATTTTATTAAAATCGGTTGAGTAATTTTCAAGAAATCTTGACAAACCGTCTTTGAAAGCACAATTTTGAGAAAAGCGTTTTAAAGTTTTGGGTGGCAATAAAAAAAATTTAACTTATTTGAAACCGTCGATTCCTAAACCATAAAAGTTAAAAACCTGCTGCAGCTGCAATATAATATCCAGGACATACGTTCTTGTCTATAGGACGAATCCTAGCTTCAATAATATTGTTTCCAGTTTTTTTTTTCTCGACGGCGCAGATACGGTTTTCATAAGTTTTTTTCCCTTGAGCGCGCAACTTCTTAAGAGCCATTTCACAATTTTACGCTCTGCAAGTTTAGGTAAATTTGGTCGCATCGCGCGAGTCGTACGAGCCGCGCGATCTTTGTGCTAGTACGTATAGTGTGACAACCAAAAGACCATCGTGATCATTTTCTGATGTATAATAAAAATTATAACTATGGTATAAAATGTTTTTTACATAATTAATTTGTTAAAAATTTCAAGTTTGTTATATAACAACAGTCAACAAATTTAAAATAAAATTTAAAAAGTCAATTTTATGAAACAATTTTTTTAAATTGATTTAGTTTTTTCAGTTTACGAATGAATCTAATATTTACGATATGAATAAAAAAGCATTTAATGACATCGACACCGACAAACATATTAATTAACAAATAACAAGACAAACAGATTGAAATGCCTATTTGTATTGATAGTGTGAGAAAAGAAAATTAAATTATACATTTGTTTACAGAAATTATCATTATATTATTTTACAGTCATTTTCGTAATATGTTTATTTTATTTATTTTTTATTATGAAAGTATCAAATGCGTTTTATCCGCTATAACAACAGGCGCTTGGCGCGTGTGAGCGAAAGAGACGGCTGCGCAGAATTTGGCGTGGACCTTACCTCTAAGAGCGCTAGCGCTCGACTGATTTACCGGGCTTGATGCGTGGCAATATATACTATCTTTTTATTATTTAATATAAAATGTATTAAAAATAATTACAACTTTTAATTATTTTTTTTGTATTCCTTAATGATGTAAGTTTACTTTGATGAAGATAGTTCGTTAAAATTTCTTAGTTTTCTAAGAGAAATATCGCTTTGAAAATTGTACTTATTTGGAAAATATTCGTAACTTTAAATTTTTTTATCGTTTAATAGAGATACAAATGGAATAAAAATCTATGATAGTGGACAACAAAATTATATTCCACATATTATGATATTTTTTTAAAATGGTTTCAACGTATAGGTTATTGAAAAGTAGGACTTCAAAGTATACATTGCGACCGTTTACCCAGGGAGGAGGCTGATGAAAAGGTTAATAATTTTATACACATAATATAAATCAAAATTCTGATCTGACTATGGACTACAACCAAGGTTGCTCTATTATATTTCAAGAATATAAATTACATTATTGCATCCAACACTGAGATTAACGACGTCAAAATATTACAATTTCGCGGATTGTTACCGATTTTTGTGAAATGGCTCTTAAGACTATTTTCAAAAGTATTACTCGAATCGACTTGAAACTTCAATACAATATTCTAGAGCAGGGTAGACGAACCTTTATGCATCAACGTGTCATTTTTTCTAAAGAATATTTATGGGGTCATTGACGTCCCACCAAATAACTTTATCTATAATATATAATTATAATTTTAACTTTCTGATTATTTGGAAAAAATAATAAATACTACTTTATTATTATTATTATTCTCGACCATAGAAGACAGATGGAGCAGTGGTGGCAGTCGCTGGGGGCCCGCTGGTGGAGTAGGGGGCCCAGGAGGTGGACGCGGTCGCTGGGGGCCCCGGGACCGCGGTGGCATGGGCCCCCCTGCGCGCTTCGACAGGGGCTGGGCACCGCCTCCTCCACGGTGAGTTCACTATCAATCTATTTTTCTTTCTTTTCTACATGCGCGCTCCGCCTTAAACTGCATCACCACTTAATACTAAGGTCGTCCATCAATCACGTGAAGTTTTTTTAACTTTTAGACCCTTTTTACCCTCTTTGTGATATTTAATGAGGTTTTTAACTAACCCCTTCCTTAACCATAAATCATGTATATTTTTTTCTGCAAAGTAAATTGTTATTCTCACAATATTCTGAAAATAAAAGTATAATCTTATTAAATTTTGTAAAACTATGCATTGTAATACAAATTTCTAGACAGGCATCTAACACGTGATATTTAACCCCCCTCTCTCCTTGTGATATTTCGTGATGTTTTCCCTCGCCCTTTGAGCCTCACGTGATTACTGGACAACCCACTGTATGATTGTCAAGGTAGGCCTATCTATAGTTAGCAAAAAATCATCAGTATTTTAACTAAGGTCTATATATGCGAATCGTACATAATTATAATTCTGAAATACCACTTATCAAGGTAAAATGAGTGGACACACCTGTATCATAGAAGCACCGCTAAAAGTTTATTAACTTTCTTGAATAATCTACCATTTATCCATTATCACCTAAATCTTTTGTGAATAAAAATAGTGAAGAAACCAAGATTAATGTTTAATTAGAAAATTATTAAAAACTTAAAATAATAAATAAGTATATCTTTAGTAATTGCAAAATTTAAATATTTTGCAGTAATTTCAAATGATCTTAAATTGTTTTTAGAAACGATTTCGGTCGTGATAGAGATGGCTATCGAGGCGGTCGAGGAGGACCAAGTGGACCTCGTCAGGACCGCGGTCCAGGAGGCCCCGGAGGCCACGGAGGTCCCGGGGGACCCGGTGGACCCGGTGGACCCGGAGGCCCCGCGCCTGGAGGCCCTGTAGCAAGGGGACCGTCCGGTGACCGGTTCCAGAGGGACAACAGGAATCAGAACAGAGGCCCGCCTCACCAGAACGACAAGAGACAAGGACCGCCTCCAGGTTAGTATTTTAATGTCGTACTTTTCATTGTTCATCATCTTTAGCACACATCAACTCATTATTGTGAACTTAAAAAAATAATAGACATATCTTCATATTTGATGATTTCTTTGACGCGTCAGTGTGCTGACACAACATTTTATTAGTTTAAAACACTTGTAATACCTCAGACCAGTGAGAGAAACAAGTGTACGACCCACTCGATGATAAGCAACTACTGTAGTGTATGGACGCCTAAACACCAGAAGCATCGCAAACGTATTATCAACTTTACATCCACCTCTGCCTCGGAGCCCTAGCTAACTTACCACAGGAACACATCAGTACTTGATAACACTATTGTTTAACTGTGATCTTCTGTAAGGTCGAGACTTTTCTGATTGACGCCCCAATTTTTTTTTTTTTTTTTTTTTTCTTTTTATTTGGGAAAACAAACAGTATTACAATGGGTATCAACAACATCAGTATATATACAAAAAGTACTTATCGTAATACCAACACCGTTTACCACGGATTACCTCAAATATTAATATAATAAGTCGATCACAGTTACAAGACAAACAGCTATAATTACAAGGTAAATCCAATTAATTTAAACATTGCAATACAAGTTTTTTATAAGTGCGGGGACTCGTCGCAGCAATATCGATTGCGTTAAACAGATCGTTATAAGAACTAAGCATTCGATGCAGTGGAGATCGTCTACCAGCGTTTGTACGGCAGCGAGATGTGGCAAACATTTTAATAATATCATACACAAACATAGCTTCAAGTTGACTACGTCTAGCTTCTAGGGTAATGAGCTTATACTTCTTAAGCAACTGATCATAAGGCATTCGACACAGACAACACCTGTAATGCATACTCTTTAAGAATTTCGCTTGGATGTTTTCGAGTATCGCAGTATATTTTTTGTATAACGGGTTCCACACAAGCACAGCATATTCGACCTGAGAGCGGACCAGAGCATTATATAGAGTAATATAAGAGGATGTCTGTTTAAAATTAATGCATGCTCGCATAACAAAACCGAACATTTTGAAAGCTTATCTCTAATATTTTCAATATGCATATCAAAATGTAGCTTACAATCCATCAAGACTCCAAGATCTCTGATGGATTTAACAGAATCTAATTGTACATTGCATAACTCATATTGAAAGCGACTAACATATTTCTTTTTCGTGAAAGTGATGTGCTTACACTTGCTTATACTAAGTTCCATTTTGTTGTTTATACAGTAAGTAGAAAATCTATTAAGATCTGCTTGAAATTTGACGTGATCATTAAAACTGTCTATAGTATGGTAAATTTTTAAGTCGTCTGCATATAGTAAGATATTACAAAACTCAAAACAATATTTTATGTCATTAACAAATAGTAGGAAGAGTAAGGGACCCATTATCGAGCCCTGAGGAACACCAGACGTTATCAAAATAAATTCTGACTCACCACCATTGAAAGCAACTTTTTGAGTCCTATTAGTTATGTAAGACTTAAACCAGCGCCATAAATTACCACGAATGCCATTGAATGCCAGCTTTTCTAAAAGGATTTTATGATCAACTCTGTCAAAGGCCTTCCTAAAATCTGTGTAAACACAAACACTTTTGATCAGGATAATACAGTTTTAAAGCTTACAATGGTCAATTATATAACTGGTGCTAATTATAATTTAGTTATGAAGCCCATTTATGGTGATCAATAAGATTTACCCTGAACATATCACAAGATAAAGATCAAAGATATTTTTAAGCTTGTGCCGTATGTATGTGGTTTAGTTTTTTTTTTTTTTCGGTGACATTTTATGCAAAAAAAAATGTCTACAATTTGTGTGATGGCCTAAGTAAATCGACTGTCCCTACGTACAGTATCGAAACTGAAAATTTTCTATTTTTTTGATTGCATGAAAAAACTACTTTTTATGTATATTTTCAAAGAAAAAAGAGAAAATGCTATAAAATACACATAAAATCACATTTTTCATGAGTTTATACTCAATATCGATACTTAACAAATCATTCAGCGTAAAAAATGTAAAGTGCCTTTTTTCAATTTCGATATTATACGTAGGGGACAGTCGAAATGTTTCTTTCTTTCATAATAATCGCCATGATAACATATTGCTGTATATATGGCCGTATGCTGTATATATGGTGTTAATGGTGGGGATGTAGTGGAGTAATGGTACTAGCCTGAATTTCTATGACCGTTCTAACAATATTTACGGCTACTCCTTCTCCGCATCTCTCCACTAGTGGCTCCAAGAAGCTGTAATGTTTACAGTGGCCACATCCCGGTAAACCGCGTCGGTCCGCGGGCTAAACCTAGTGGAGGGGACTGTGAACACTCTGTGGACTCAGTTTATTTTGCGAGTGATCCCTCGTTCAGTACAAAAGTCTACCTCGGCACATAAGGCGGCGCTGTCAATCTGACGAATGCTTAGGCGAATGTGGCGAGGTAGCAGAGTAGTGTGACCTACTATAAAAGGCGCGTGCTAGGATCTATTAATAGCACGCGGCTAGTCACTGCATCCTGTGCCGCTTGCCGGTCGTACCGAACTGTTCGGTCCATTGGTATATAGAGGTAGAGGAAGAGAGAGTGAATTTACACCTGCGCAAATGTTTACTCACTTAAATATTTCACGCGCCGATGACCCCTGGCTTAGTTTCCTGGATTACGAGTGCAAGACCTGCGGCGATGGAGGTTTGGTGGGAGGAATGTGGACTCGGTGACTCCATTTCCTAGCTAACCCTCTGCACGTAGGCGGTCAGACGAGAGTGGTCGCTCCTTAGATCGATAGAGGTGGGATAAGAGGTTCGGCAGCACGTCTGATGACAAAGCAGCCCTATTTAGGATCGCTCTGCTTTCCCCAATCTGGGGAGGGGCCTAGAAAAGGTGGCCCAAACATAGTCCGCCTCATCTTCACCTAAGTGGTTAACCGCAGTCACTTGGGCACCAACTTTTTTGCGGTCGAAAACACAGTGGTAACGTAAAACAAAACCTACAAATAGCGACATGGAATGTCAGAACCCTACTTGATAATGATCAAAACATATGCCCTGAGAGGAAAACGGCCCTAATTGCGAGAGAACTGGGAAAATATAACATCGACATAGCTGCAATAAGTGAAACACACTTGGCGGACAGTGGAAGGCTGCGCGAAGATCTTGGTGGATATACCTATTTTTGGGTTGGCAAACCAGCAGCTGAACGTGCATCTAGTGGGGTTGGTTTTGCAATAAAAAACGCAATATTGAAATTTCTTGCCGAACCCCCAAGGGGCATAAATGATAGGCTTATGACACTACGTCTCCGAATCGGTCATAATAGATTTGCTTACTTGATTAGCTCTTATGCACCAACCCTCACCTCGTCGGAAGAAGATAAGCTGAAATTCTATCATGATCTACGACAAATCTTGCAAGGTATTCCTGAATACGATAAAATAATCATGCTTGGCGATTTTAACGCTCGTGTTGGTTCTGATTGTGACGTCTGGAATGGTGTACTGGGTCGGCATGGTATCGGCAAATGCAATCCAAATGGCAACTTATTGTTGACCCTTTGTGCAGAGTTTGGCCTGTGTATCACAAACACATTTTTTCGAATAAAAAATAAATACAAAACATCTTGGATGCACCCACGATCTAAGCATTGGCACTTGTTAGACTATGTGATTGTTCGTAAAAAAGACCTTAGAGATGTTCTTATAACAAGAGCCATGCGAGGAGCTCAAGGATGGACTGATCACCGTCTCATACGATCTAAAATGAGACTCGTAGTTAAGCCAGCACGAAGAGCGGAACACAGGATACCAGCAAAGTTAAATACATCCAGGCTTCTCCACTGTATCGAAACCCGTGAAATGTTGGACTTAAATTTCGATTGTCCGGAAAACAATCCCGGAACGGCAATCGATGATGACTGGAAACAATTTTCTTCTTCGCTCCGCATAGCATCCGAGCGAGCGATCGGAGTTCTGAAGAGGGTGAACCAGGACTGGTTTGATGACTCGGACGTTGAGTTGATGTCCTTTGTTGAGGACTTTAAAAATTCTCTTAGGAAGTCCAAAGACACACAAGACCGAAATAACATCCATAGGACATTAAAGGCAAGAGTGCGTGAGCTGAAGAACAGGTGGTGGCAAGAAAAAAGCTCTGAGCTGCAAACTTTAGTTGATACCAATCAAATGGTAAGATTCTATGAGAACCTCAAAACTGTTTTTGGTCCACGGTTTACTAATCTTGCTCCTGTATACTCCCGCGACCACCTCCAGAGACTCACGGATCCAAAAGAGGTTCTCGCAAGATGGACGGAACACTTTAAAGAAGTGCTGAATCCAGTCTGTCAGGGAATCGATATGAGGTATATTGAGGAGCTCGAGGATCTTCCCACAGTATCGGATTTAGACCAGTCACCATCTTATGACGAGTTCTGTAAAGCGATTTCACGCTTGAAAAATCATAAAACACCTGGTTCAGATGGTATCCCCGCGGAAGTGTACAAATATGCAGGTCCAAAGGTACAAAACCGGCTATTCGAACTCATTCTTAAAGTTTGGGAAACGGAGACAGTACCTCAACCGTGGAAGGACGCTTCAATATGTAAGCTATATAAAGGTAAAGGTGACTTGTCTATTTGTGATTCCTATAGAGGCATATCACTCCTAAATGTGGCAGGTAAAATTCTCTCCCACATCATAAATAAACGCCTAGGTAAGATAGCTGAACAAATCCTACCGGAGAGTCAGTGTGGCTTTCGGCCTAATAGGGGAACATCTGATGCCATATTCGTCGTCAAACAGTTGCAAGAGAAAAGCCTGGAACAACACCGTGATCTGTATCTGTGCTTTGTCGACCTCGAAAGGGCGTTTGATCGAGTCCCGAGAGCTGCACTCTGGATAGTACTTAAGAAAGTGGGTTGCCCAGAGAAGTTTATCAACATAATACGACATCTTCACGATGGCATGTTTGCCAGAGTAGTACATGAAGGCTACTTCTCTGATCAATTCCCGGTGACCAATGGTGTCAAACAGGGTTGTGTTATGGCACCTACACTTTTTGCTCTCTATTTCGCTGCAGTGCTGAAGGATGCGCTCCGGAGTAGCAGCGGTCAAATAGTTATAAATACAAGAACTGATGGCGGGATCTTTAATTTGTCTCGATTTAGAGCCAAAGGCAAAGTTCAGCAGCGTCCGGTACTGGAAATTCTTTACGCCGATGATATCTGTCTAATGGCTGATAGCATGAGTAACCTCAGGCAGTATATGGAAGATCTGAACAAATCTTGTCAAAGATTTGGATTAACGATAAACGCGTCTAAGACGCAGATATTAAAACAGCCAGCTCGAGGCATGATTGCTGATCCGTCCGCTATACACCTTAATGGAAGGGAACTTGACGTAGTCTCGTCATTTAGATACCTCGGAACATTGCTCAAAAACGATAATCGCTTAGATTCTGAAATCGCCTCGCGTATAGCAAGAGCTGCGGCTGCATTTGGAAAACTATATGCAAGGGTATGGAATTCGCATGACCTGACGCTTAAAACCAAAATAATAGTATACAAGGCAATAATACTTCCAACCCTAATGTACTCCGCTGAGACCTGGTGTACATACAAAGGTGATATTAAGCGACTTGACAGCTTTCATATGAAGTGCTTGCGTACTATTCTCCGAGTGAAATGGCAGGATCGAGTGTCTAACTCTGAGGTGTTGCGAAGGGCGGGAATGGAAGGTATTGAATGCTTGCTGATGACCAACCAACTTCGATGGTGTGGACATGTAGTACGGATGGACGATACCAGACTGCCAAAGGCATTGCTTTGTTCGGAGCTTAGTTGTGGGAAGAGGAAAGCCGGAGGTCAATACCTCCGATATAAAGACGTCCTTAAGCGCCACTTATCGGCTTGCGGCATGTCTGTGGACTCGTGGGAGGAGCTGGCACAAAATAGGACAGAATGGAGACGAACCATCAAATCAAGTATATCAATCTTTGAATCCAGTCGCTTGGCAAGCCTAGATGCTAAGCGCGAACAACGGAAATCTCGTCCTAAGCCCTCCTACGACTACACATACAATAAAGACGGGCAATTGTACTGTTTCTCTTGCTGCCGAACGTTTAAAACAAAGTTTGGCTTCGCTAGTCATCTCAGAGCGCACGCCAGGCGCTAACAGAGGGTCGCCGTAGACGGATACGTCTTGGACGACATCATCATCAATATGGTGTTAATAATAATAATCTTTATTTCGGGACTAGCCCATATAGTGTTAGTAACAATGTTGCTTATAGTCTAATGTTAGTACAATTACATTTAAATAATTAAATAATTACATTTTAATTAATTTTTAATTAACAATAACTATAATAATATTTCTTAATAATAACAACAATTAACAACTAAAATGTGCATTCCTTTTTTTAAATATTATATTAATGTGAATTATAATTTAATTATTTTAATTATAAGTTAAATGCGCGTGTGTTTGTTTAAGGCGTGGCGGGAGGGCCGGGCGCGGCGGGGCCGGGCGCGGGCGCGGGCTCCTGGCAGCGCGGCTCGCAGACGCAGGCCCGCGGGCCGCGCCCCGCGCAGCCCGTCGCCAGGGCGGTGAGTGCAACACGCTGGCCACGCCTCTTTTTTTATGTCATTAGGTCGGCAAACAAGCCTACGGCTCACCTGATGGTAAGCGATTACCGTAGCTTATAGACAACTGCGACACCAGAAGCATCGCAAGCACGTTGCCGACCCAATCCCCAATCCCCCCAGGAGCTCTGGTCATCTTACTCACCAACAGGAGCACAATACTGCTTGAAAACAGTATTATTTAGCTGTGATCTTCTGTAAGGTCGAGGTACTACCCCAGTCGGGCTGCTCCATATTTTGAGCAGGAAATTCCTGCTGTGCCCTACCTCAGTTAAGTCCGTTCCGTCTAGGGGGAGGGTCACAGCCTACCACCTCGCTGCTCCGCTGCGGCTTGGCGGATACCTTGTCTACTATGAGTGACGATCGCAGTCAGGTGTACATGATAACAACCGGGACCGACAGCTCAACGTGATCTCCGAGGCACGCTGGGGAGACTGGGGAGACCCACACGGACTGCACAAACACCCAGACCACAACAAACATCTATCTGTATGACCAATACAAATGTTTGTCATGTGCGGGGATCGAACGCGCAACAGCCACAAACCATTGCTGACATACATTTGTATTGGCCATACAGGCCATTTTTGGACCTTATTAAATAGACAAAAACTTTTTGATTTTTAGGATAACCAAAATCAACCACAAAACCAAAACCCAAGTCAGACTCAGAACCAGAACCAAAACCAGCATCAGAATCAAAACCAACAGCAAGGATGGAACCAATGGCCCAACAACTGGAATTGGAATAATTGGAATAATCAGAATCAAGGTAATATACTAAATAAAATAATCGTGCTTGTTCTCAAACTAAAAAACCCGATTTCAATACACATTGTTAAGTATTAGAGTTCAGAACTGGGAAATATCGATACCAATAGAAACGGAATTTCCCAGCTCTTTTGTCAGTCAGTCACAATTAAACCCTACACTACTACATGAATGGTATTCGAAACTGAGAAAAGTACATTATTAGTAAAGTCAATTCAGGGGCTTACACTTTCAGTACCATGACTGGTAAACCATTTGAGCACTAGACTTCTTGTCATCAAAAGAATGAGGACTGCAGTCACTACCTCTTACATAACTCCATAACTCACTGTACACATCGAGTATCCGCATCACAGGATGACTGACGCTGAATTTCTCTCATTGTCAATAGTTTAATTTGAAGCAGAGATTGGAAACTACCATTTTGCTTTGTGTGCCTTCTGTTTCATGTCATGCATGATGTTAGTAAGGCTGATAGAGGTTAATATCTACTGCTTTGGCAAGACACCAAACGGCGCAGGTTCCACTTGATATGCCTAATAACCCCACGGCACATTTAACTGCGAATCAGAATCGATAGTAAACTCTAAATATGCAAGTTACTTGTTCTAACGCTTTAATAAAATAATTATTATTTATAAAATTACCGACGTGTGTACGTTAGTTTCGTTTCTGTTCAGGAAACCCTAATAAGCAGAGTACAAGTACAATACACATTATTGAGGATAACTCGACACTACTGGTTAGACCTCACTAACATTTAAATGTGAACTTGACAAGCTTTTGAATCGAAAAGAATTATCAAAATCAGTACTTCCAGTAAAAAGCTTATGTAACTAACAGACAAAAGAAAATGAGTAAGTTCTAAATTTGACTAAAAAGTTAGTCAAATTTTGAACCTTACTCCTTTTCTTTTAAGTCTGCTTAAAAACATTTCCACTGGATGCATTTATTACATGGTTTGTCTATTAATATGTCAACATTAAAAATGTTGTCCTGTTGCTGTCTGTAAAATGTAAGATAGGCTAATATTCAAAATCAAAAACTAATTTATTCTAGTGGTTATTCTATAAGTTAAAATTATATATTTTTAATTAATTATTATAGATATATGAATAACTATAGTAAAAGTGAGGCTACCACTGCTTTGGAATGTATGATTCTGCAGAGAAGAATCGCCAACAAACTGCAAATATTCCTCAACACTAGAAAGCTTGAAATATCGGCTAACTTTAAAAGATGGCTTGGGGTCTTTTGACCCCAACATTATTTGCCATTGGTATTTATTTCACTTTTTGGACAAATATCAATTACTTTGAATAAAAGTAAAATAAATAAGTGACATAATGTACTGAACTTAAGAGTGATGAAAAGATAAATAAAATATACTGAAGTATTTGTCTGTCTCTTCATTCCTTAGGCACGCTATATGAGAATGTAATATTTTGATGTGCAGTGTAGTCTCCGGTATGTGTATTCATCAGACAAATCAATGAAATCAAATGATTTTTTTTCACTTTCTGTTGTGCAGCAGCAGGCTGGGGCAATTGGGGTAACTGGGGCAACTGGGGCGGACAGCAGGGGGCCGGCGGCAAGCCGCAGCAGTGGGGCAATTATACGCCGCAGCAGTGGTACCAGTGGCAGCAGTGGCAGCAGCAGCAGCAGGGCTGGCAAGGAGTGAGTGGCCTCTCTCTACCTCTTTCTCACACACAACTTCTCTATCTCACATCAAATCCAAAACTTAGAACTCAACTTTCTCAAACATCGAGATTTATACTTTACTGCCTTATGTCTAACTCTGAAGCAGCCCAACTTGGGAAGTACCTCGACCTTACATAAGATTATAGTTAAATAATACTACTTTCAAGCAGTGTTGTGCTCCTGTGGTGAGTAAGGTGACCAGAGTTTCTGGGCGATTTGGGGTAGGATAGACACACGCCGTGCCTCTGGTGTTGCGGGTGAAAATCTATAAGCTACGGTAATCGCTTATCGTCAGATAGATCATACGTTTGTTTGTCGACCTAGTTGTATGTAAAAAAATTATTATAGCTTACTAATATTACAATACCTTTTTTTTATTATTATAAAGCAGTACTTGAATGTAGTGTTATTTAGTGATCTTCTTTAAGACTGAGGTCCTTCTCCTGTCGGGCTGCTCTAAATTTTGAGCAATATATTTCTTGCCATACCCACCTCAAAAAAAAGCTTAGTAAAAATGAATAGTAAATGTCATCCATATAACGTAACGTGTGGTGGCGCAGTACCAGCAGAACCCGCAGCAGGGCGGCCAGCAGTCCGGAGCCACCAACGCAGCGGACGCGGCTCAGGCCTGGGCGCAGTACTATCAGGTAACCGCATATCTCTATTTATTTATTTATGTAGTAGGTACATCCACATAATACACAACAATACAATACAATTATTAAATATTGTGTGGTTACGGCATCAAAGAATATAGCCACCCCCTCTCTTCCCGTGGGTGTCATAAGAGACGACTAAGGGATAACACAGTTCCACTACTACCTTGGAACTTAAAAGGCCGACCGATGGCGGGATAACCATCCAACTGCTGGCTTTGAAATACACAGGCCGAAGACGGGCAGCAGCGTCTTCGGTGCGACAAAGCCAGCCATGCGGTCACCGACCCGCCTGCCCAGCGTGGTGACTATGTGCAAAACACGTGATTTCACGCCAGTTTTGGCGTGAACTTGTGGAGGCCTATGTCCAGGAGTGGACAGTGAAAGGCTGCTGTGATTAAATTAGGGGCCATCCAAAAAATGTATAAGTGTAATAAAGGGGAAAGGAATCTAAAATTTTGTGACATCACATTTCAAAATATAATATAATTATGTAATTTTTAGTTAAATGGAAATAGAAATAATATCGAAACTGATCTTATAATTTAATAACTAAGAAATTGTAAAATATGTGACGTCACACTAAGTAGGCGTAAAATATGCCTCTTAATAATTTAATATAACATAGGCCTCTTTTTCACTTTTACGGGTCAGAGCTTTACCTACCACGCTACTTCACTGCGAGTTGGTGGATACTTACATTATGATTATGTACTCTTTTATCAATATTTATGTATCGAGTAATCACTTTTTAAATACTCAATTATCGCAAACTAATGTTTCAGAACTACGGCGGCGCGAACGTAAACCCAAGCGCCTCAAACTCGACAACCTCTGCTGACAAGAAGTGACTCGGAGACGCCTGACTCGACCCACTGACCACACATCTTGCAACATTTTGGGGCTTATAACACTGTTACAGATGTAAAAAGCAATCGGTATGTTGTATAGTGAACATATCTTATCAAAGATATACGCACCATCGCCAGCGCATTATTATAAAATAGAACATCGTTTATAAAACGTTATAAATTATATAAAGTGATATGTAACGAGACGACTCGTTTATATAATTGTTGTGTGTACGCAGTTCACTCGGGTTGAGCATATAACTTGGGCCTGTTTCATTAGTTGTAGATAAAGTTTATCCTGCAGATAAGTTATGAATAGACTTTAATAGCAGAAGGTAGAATAGGCCATTAGGACCTGTTTCACCTCTTATCAATAAGCTACAACTCTTTAGATTCACTTTGTGATACATAGTAATTTCTCATAAACATAGAGGAATTCGATGGTAAAAAACGATAATATATCATAAACTTTTATTCGCCAAATAGCTTCGCATCCGCAACCGGTGTAACAGGCCCTAAGCGTCCTAGTTAAACTTGTAATGTTAAAAATCGAGTTGAAGTATTTTTGTATTGAATCTTGCACTCGGCACGACCGTTTAATCGTTAAAATACATTGACAATGTTTGGTATGAAAATACGACTACACTGTAAATAACACGTTCTTATTATTTTTAAATATAAATGTATACAAGTTTTATAAACTAGGTAATCTGAAGCATTTTGAACCTTAGCTAGTTGTAATGAGGTCTCTCGAGACGTGCCCGTGAGCGAGTGAAGCGACGTTAAGTCCATGTGTGTACAAACTTTTAGTTTTATTTGGATTAGGTCGAATGTTTAAATGATTTAATTTTCATAAATAAATAGTTATAAGAACATTTTCTCGTTTTATTTTATTGATAACAATCCAATACTTACGATTTAGACATATTTCAAATTGATACATGGTGTTTATAAATGCATTTCTAAACACATTACCTGCAATCTATGTAATTCTAAAATATGTTTATAGACTCTAACATAACGTAACGTTTTAAATATATAATCATTATTATTTATTTAACTCTGCAGTATTTTGGAATATTGTAGTATGGTGTGGCGTCCTCATTACTGTGTACACTCTTTACGTTTGGAACAAATACAAAAACGTTTTGTGTGGCATCTTGCGTTCTCAAATAGAAAGACAAAAAAGAAACTTCTTACAGTAATAGACTTAAGTATGCCCAAAAGGACTGCACAAAAAAACTAGGTTAACCTATTAAATGAAAAGAAAGTACCTTATCGAAGCTTTCTATACTTATCAGATTCGATGGAGACCTATAAATCATTAAAAAAATATCAAAAATGTTTGCTAACTACGGCTCTAAAATTTTAATCTCACAAAGGCTGGCCTTAGCCTTATATAAAAACAAAAAATAAAAATAAATAAAAAGAGCCTTTATTCAGACTTGGTTTGGTTTAACTTTGATTTCATCGAACCATCTTTGGAAAGGTCTACCCCTCTTTCTTTTCACGTAACCTGTATACCAACCAGTTCATTAGTGTTAAGCTCCATTTTTTATGGCCTCTGCCATTGTCATATAGTAAAAACGAATTACCAATGACCGGTGGTATGAGACTTCTATAGGACATAGATTGGAATAAGCACAGACCGATGTTAGTAGACCGGTGATCTCGGCGTGACCCAGTCTAGCTTTGTGGGCGAAGGACCTATCTTTATTTTATTTGTTCTTGGACTTAATAGCTATCAGTTCTGCTAGAGGGCACTGTCGATTTCGCCAATGTCACGTGGGATAGAAAAGACACGAAGGAGAATGATCAGTGTGGTTGAGATTGTTAGCTATATTGATTATTGCAGACGGAAAAAAAATTGGCTTATGTTGTTAAACCACAACCTGAAACAACATTCAATAACATTAAAAGTACATCTAAAATTTTAAAAATATTATACACACTAGGAAAAGAAAAACAGGACGTTCACATAGTCTACCTACAACTTATTTATTTTGTTAATTTCTATATATTTACTCAAAACTGCACAAAAGGGACTAAACACAAACATTAACAAACATTCAACATTAATAAGTCTAGGAATTTCACAGGGAAGGATGTCATAGATAGGATGGAGGAGTTTGGGGCAGTTGAAAAGAATGTGGACATAAACCATAATATGAAAGATAATCAATGACGAAACATACATAGAGCACTCGCTATTCTTGAATCTTACAGCTTAGGTTACAGGGGGACAGGGGCAGAAGTTGATAAGAATCTGCAGTTATAGTTCGCGTCATGTAAAAAGAACGCTGGCCTTGAAGCTGCGCAGAAGCGATTTATCGGTCTATTTGGTGGTACGGGGTAGGGGGACGGGAGTGTTTATCACTGTCGCATGCTTGCCGGTGTGCTATTGGTTGACAGCGGTTGACAGTTCGACGTCGACTCAAATTATTATCGCGCACAAAAGTTTTAAATTACAAAATTCTCCATTTACTATTTATTTCACTAAAAAACAATTATCAATTTATCATTTTAAACACATAAAAACTATTAAGATACGAATATCGAGAGTACAGATAATTATTATTTTTGAATACGACATTTCAATAACTAAAAAATTTGTTATTGCTTTTGTTTAAAAAAAAATTGCGATTTTGTAAAGTGATAATTATTATACTTATTTAGTCCGAATTATTCGCACTTGTATTTCTAGTATTTTTTAATGTACCTACCAATAACCATTATACGAAGCCGCGAGTGAAAGCCTAATTAAAAAATAAAACAGTAGTACTTGTGCGCGATTATACCCATGCGCAAACGCACCCCCTCCAGTTTCTTTCAGCGTTCTTTTTACATGACGCGAACTATAATATTCCGCAGACGACCTAGACGACTAGACTTACGAACATGTAACGCAGACTAACTAGAATAATCTCATGCTGGAACGAGAGTAAACTACTTTTAATAGGTGTATTGGAGGTCCGAAAACACGGGTAGAACTCTATAATACTTTATTCTAGTATCTTATTCATTACCGAGAGAGTGAAATATTTTTAACGCCTCACTCAATGGCCTCCTCTAGGAGTTTACTCCTGTGTCGGGGATCAGAAACGACACACAATTAACACTATACAAGCACACTCAACTCAGACTAGTGAACGGTACACAGCATACTCAGAATTAGTGAACAGTATTCTCTTAAGGCCATACACTTTCTTACGAGAAGGCAGAAATCATGTATGAGGATATTCTAAATGCCATGTATACCTCGAATAGCCATTACAATGTTGTTATGAGGGATTCTGACGCAAGGGTAGATAACCGAAGTGTTACAGAATTGAGAGTGGAGCAATTTCACTATGAGTTACAAAAGCAAAGGGCCAAAAGTTGGCTAACTTTAAAATGGGTACCTTAATGTAATGTAATGTGATAAATTTTTCTTCAATAAGTCGTTACACAGGATATGCGACACGCTTGTAAAGTCTAAACGCTGACGAACTTCGTCATAAAACACAGAGAAGTAGATAGGTTACATAATTGTGTTTGCTCGCAAACGAAAAAAAAACCGACTTCAATTACATCGACGAGTAATACAACGTAGATCGACGAAAAAATATTCAAGTAACTACGCGTTATCAAAGATTACTCAAAAAGTAGTTATCAGATCTCGATGAAATTTAAATGTGACTACATGATAATCATCGGCTTTCGATTAAATTAAAAATCATTAAAATCGGTACACCTAATAAAAAGTTATAGCGGATTTTCAAGAAGTTCCCTCGATTTCTCTAGGATCCCATCATCAGATCCTGGTTTCCTTATCATGGTACTAAACTAGGGTTATCTTCTTTCCAACAAAAAAAGAATTATCAAAATCGGTACACCTAGTAAAAAGTTATTGCGGATTTTCAAGAGTTTCCCTGGATTTCTCTAAGATACCATCATCAGATCCTGGTTTCCTTATCATGGTACTAAGCTTGGGATATCTACTTTCCAACAAAAAAAGAATTATCAAAATCGGTACATCCAGTAGAAAGTTATGCGGTATAATACAACGTAGGTCGACGAAAAAAGCGTCAAGTAAAAACGCATTATTAGATATAGCTCGAAAAGTAGTTGTTAGATCTCAAATAAATTTAAATGGGACCAATTGGCACACACCACCTTTCGATTAAAAGAAAATTTGTCGAAATCGGTCCACCCAGTCAAAAGTTCTGATGTAACATACATAAAAAAAAAAAAAAAAAAAAAATAAAAATACAGTCGAATTGAGAACCTCCTCCTTTTTTGGAAGTCGGTTAAAAAATAGAAAGTCTACTACTGAAGTATATAAATCTTAATATATATTAATTTCGCGTCACGCTGTTTGTCCGCCATGAACTCTTAAACTACTTAACCAATTTTAATCAAATTTGCCCACCGTGTCGTTTGATCCAACTTGAAAGATATTTTATTTTGATATATGTAATTATCATATTTAAGAAAAAAAGAATAAGGCGGTATAAAGTTCGCAAGGTCAGCTATTTAATTTATAATATTAGATTATTCCTAGGTAAGGAAAGAGAATTCTAAGTTATCTTTTATGTATTTGCTACCTTTGAATCTTTCCAAAAAACTAACAATATGTCTATGATTATTATAATTACCAATGAATTTACCCTAATCATTTGTAACAAAAAAAGTAGTGGAATTGAGAGCTTCCCCTTTTTCGAAGTCGGTAAAAAATTAGAAGGCTCAAATTCGACTACTTTTATGTGAGTCAAATTCATATATTTTAAGTTTTTACCTATTTTGATAATTCTTTTTTAATGTGTGATCTGTGATTGTGATTGTGTTTAGGGTGTGATCCCATTCATATTTGCCCGAGTCCGACGAGTACTTCTTGAGTTATCACTAATATTGTTGCATATTTGACCATTTTCTCGACTACTTACGCTGTTGCTTATGGGTGTAATTGAATTCAGTTTTTCTTTACTGAGCAAACAATTATTGGTACGTCTGGTATCAGGTATGGACATAATGGTAAAACAAGTTTGCTCGTCTTTCAGTGAGTTAAATTAAATATTATATATACATAGCATTTGAACAGAACATTCTTTGCCAGGTCAGCATAAATAAAAGAACAAATCCTCTTTGCACATTTTTATTTGTTCCAAAAATTCTATCGTCAATATATATTTTTATTTGACAAATATTGTGAAAAACCCTTTAAGATTACAATTCAATGAAAGGATAACTAAACCAGTTATCCTAAATCACCAAATATAATATACGTAATAGTAGGTAACAGTGTTTAACCTAGTTTTATATTAGTTCGTTACAACATTCTTCAATAGTATATTATTAAAAATAGAGATTTTTACCCACACTTAGTAACATCAAAAATTGAAAAATCAACACGTTCATAACATATTAAAATGTAAAATTTAGTTAAGCCTTTCTCATTCAAGTCTTCGTTTCAAACGTTTTTCATAGATTAAAAACAATAAGAAGTCTTAAAACACTCATACAAAGACAAAAAATAATATTAAAATAGCTCCCATAGCTCCATCATTAAATGGTCCGTTGTTAAATTTTCAGTGAAAATAAACTTCAAAAGCGCAAGAAGATTTTGTGTACGATACATAAATGCAGAAAGTAATTAGACATCTAACAAAAACCAAAAATAGCCTAAAATTTTATGTTATGGCAATGTTCACATTAAACAAACACACTTGTCATGAAAATTTTATATTATAGAAGTAATATAAATAGCGTAATTAAGATTGAATTAACGTAACTACAATGTCGATCTTCCGTTACTGTCTAATCATAATATTTATTCCAGAGTTACATGATCAATATTTTTTATTGTATGTTGTAAAGATTCGTATCCAAAGAATGCTAACGAAACTAAAATTGCTATTTTTCATTCTGACAGTAATAGAAAAAATTTATGTTGCAATTACGTACTTAAATATTTATTTTACAAAATTAATGCAAACATTTCAGACAAAAATTACTAACTATAAACTACTTAAAGACCATTTCGGCGGTAAAAAGAGATTGAAATCTTCTAGATTATATACCAATAAAAATGAAATTAAAAATTGGAACGACTATCTTTGGTCTACAACTCTCTCATTTATTATCTTCTCTTCACAAACAATAGACGAATTATAATCTATAAGATTTTATGTGCTGTAGTAATAATAAACGAAAGTTCGTATAAAGATTACATAAAAAGTAAATTTCTAAGTCGGGGTCTAAATAGGTTAGTGTGAATGTGAGTGAATGTGTGTGAGTGAATATTCAACTACACTATGTACATAGAGATGGACTTATCGAATGATTTATATTTCAAAAAACGAATGAATTAAATTATATAAACAGATTTTTAAATTTTAATAACTACATTACATGTTAGGAATTGATAACTCATTCGTTCTTTATTCTTCGAATTATGATTTTCATATTTGAACAAATTTAATCATTCACTATCATCTACCCTGATTAATGCATTAAGGGCCTATTCAAACGGTTGCTGATAAGGCTATCTAATGGTTAACGGTATCCAAATTTAAAAATAATGGTGATAAAAAATAATGATGAATTCTTCTTTTACGCCACCATCAAATTGTATTTTATACGTCTATTCATGATATATAAAACCAAAAGTTGTAATTCATTAATTAAGGTGGAACCAGTTCTACGTTATATTTTACCTCCTGCTGATAAATCCAATCAGTAACTTAACCAACAACCGGTTAAACATACCCTGAACAAATACAGATATTGTGTCTTGTGAGAAACTACCGTGAAACCGATAAACTAAAATAATGTCTATCACCTAAATTAAACTCGCACCAAATCGCTATGAATACATTTTAACTACAGTAAACAGTAAACAGTAGTATTATAAAACGCTATTACACCGCAACGGTGGCGAAACGTGGCACATTATGTAGAAATTTAATTTATTTTAAATAATAGTGGTGGGTGACACTTCGATATTATGTCAGGAGGTAAGTATCAAAACTGGTAGAGTCCTACTACATTTGGAAGTGTACTCGTTTGTATTATAAGAATTAAAGAAAAAAATGGTTTTTATGTGTATCTTGACACATATTGACAAAATAGAATAGTCAGCAGATACATCTACGATTACGATTCAGCCTGTATGTAACATCCCACTGTTGGGCGTAGTCCTCTTTCTCCATGTCAGAGAAGGATTCATTTCAACTACATTCAGGACTACGATACAGACTAGTCTGTCTATTTCAATTTTTCCATTATTTCACCTACAACAACATTTGAAATAAAAATGTAATATTTAATTTTTAAAATAAACCTAAGTAAAAGAAATTTAAAAAAAAAATGAAAATATTGTTTATTAATATCGAGATGACCAATCTTGAATGTTACCTCCTGATATTTGCTTGAGGTCAACGTGATGGCTATTATACATTGACATAAACCTTACATTAAATTTAAGAACATTTCATTTCACAGAACATTATAATATATCCGATACTTGAGTTTGACGTTTTTCATTTAGAAAACAATTAATTTATCGAGGCTCTCTTTTTTACACATTGAACGAAATCTTTACCTGTATACAAACTAGTACTGCGTCTGATTTTTTTAGATTAAAAAAAAAAACATATTTGTCCTTTTTTATGTATGAAAAACGTCTTACAATTGTTTTGGCGCATTGTCAAGTTTACAATAGCTAAGTCTAATAAATTTATTGTAATTCTAGTTAAACAGTAATCTAATGAAAAGGTAATTTATTTTATAATTTAAGAATGATTTTTATATTATAATAAAAGTTATTTATTTTTATAAATGTTAATTAAAACTAAGGTATACATAGATTTTGACATTATAGAGATACACGCTAAAACGTTAAAATAAAATTTATTAAAGTAAATACAGATGTATTACAAATCTTAATGTAAATGAAATGATTGAAAATTAGTTGAAACGAAAATTGATTACAAAATGACAAAATGACTTCGTAAAAATTCATTTCCCATATTATGTACATAAGACTTTTACAATTTCACATATTTTTTTGGTCACCAATTTCAAGAAATTATTTCTAAGTCGCGTGTGATATTCTAAAAAAATGTTACCGGCGATAGTCCATTTTTTTTTTAATACAGACATAGAAACAAAACATGTTTTTTTTGAACTTTTAAAATCTAGGCACTCAAAACTTCTGCTTGTCTTCCTATGTAGTATAAATAATTACACTCCAGTGTAAATTTTGTCTATTTTTAAAAATATTCATAGACTATAATACTGTTGCTATGTTTTTTTGAAATGGCCAACAACGAAAACCTTTTTGTATTAAATTCTTGAGAAATAAAAAAAAAATCTATAGATATGACTTGTTTTGACTTCATCTATAGTGTTACAGCGTATACTTAATTTATAATAATCATTTCCTACTGTCATGGCACTTCTAGTTTTCACACTACTTATAAACTAAACAATTAATTTTGTATTGTATGAAGACGAAAAAAATTATATAATTAGCTGTATAGAACAAAATTGTGTTATAAAATTATTGTAGTATTGAAATGTATAAAAATTTTAATATGATTTGTACGATCCATACTATTCCATAACTATTGCCTCCAGTCTCTTACATCTTGTAAATCTATTCCTACTAATATTATAAAGCTGAAATAGTTTGTTTCTTTGAACGCGCTAATATCAGGAACTACTGATTCGAATTGAAAAATTATTTTTGTGTCGGATAATCCGTTAACTGAGGAAGGCTATAGGCTAAATAATATTTTAGTACTTATTAACACGTTTTTCCTCAAACTAACGCGAGCGAAACTGCAGAGCATACTTAGTAGATAATAAAAAAAAGAAAAGTGTTAAAATGAGTCCGTATATTAATAATTTGCACGAATACGACAATCTCATTAAATCTAATAAAATTCAACGGACGGATCCCTCAATCTACGTTTTAAGCCTAAATGAATGATTATGAATTTTTATGACGTACTTAGAGTGGCAAGGATAAATTGTAACGTTTTATTTTGTTTTATCTTAATACTTGATAAATGTTGTTGTGAATTTTAAATATGGCAATGGCTTAAAGATCATATATTAAAAAAAATGATGATGTTATTCTTTGACTGTATTATATTCGAGTTAGCGAATTGTAGGGTTATTGTAAAAACTTGCAAAATACTATTTAATCTTTAGGAACTTGGTAAATCACTTTTTAAGCAGTAATTTTATTTATGAATTATAAAATATCGTTTTTAATTTCTGTTTGTTCAAAGCAGTGCATTTTTTAATTTTTATTACAATACAATTCGTTTAGTTTAATACTTCTGTGCTTTTTTGTTTTTTAATTTTTTTTTTTGTCTGATATTATTATGGTATCATATTTTTTTTTATTAGCAAAAAAGTATATCAAATTCAGTCAATTTTTTTTCTGATGTTTTAATTAGGCGTGTTTAACAAGGTCTATACCAGAGTTACATATGTTGATATAATTTTGTTAATATTTTCAGTTAAAAAGCAAATAATTTTAGTGATAAAACACCATTTATTTTTCGCCTATTTCTGATTTAACTGGAATACAACATTTATATTTTTATGAATGATAAACTTCTGTTTCATTCATAATTTTTTTCGGTTTTAAAACTGGAATACTATTTTATTTATTTGCATTTTTTCGTTGTTACAGATAACATATTTATTATAATTATAAGAACTACTATCGACAATGCGCCAAATGGAGTGTCAACTAGAATTACACCTAAATATTACGCACAACACGTTATTTCTGGTATCTGCAGCGCCGCAGACTCTCGTCTGGGAAGAAAAAAAAAAACTCTTTATTAATCTAATATTACATAACTATATTATTATAAGAGAATAAAGTTTAGGGTGACTTGTTTGTTTTGCATATACCGTAACTTGAGCAATATGTGTTGTGTGTAGCATGAAGCGCTTTTCTTCAAGTATTTTGTTGTGTAATCTGTTTATTAAATATGGGTTCCAAAGATAAAGCTGGCTGATGAGTGTAGTAAATGTTGAGTGTAGTGAATGTTGAGTGTAGTGAATGTTAAGTGTAATGAATGTTGAGTGTAGTGAATTTTGAGTGTAGTGAATTTTGGGTGTAGTGAATGTTGAGTGTAGTGAATGTTGAGTGTAGTGAATGTTGAGTGTAGTGAATGTTGAGTGTAGTGAATGTTGAGTCTGGTGAATGTTGAGTGTAGTGAATGTTGAGTGTAGTGAGTGTGGTGTGGTGTACCGTGTGACGTGTACGGTAGCGTGTCGGTGTACTCACGGCGCTAGTGCGGCGTGGTGGGCGAGGAGGAGCGCCAGTGTAGTGAGTGTGGTGTGGTGTACCGTGTGACGTGTGACGTGTACGGTAGCGTGTCGGTGTACTCACGGCGCTAGTGCGGCGTGGTGGGCGAGGAGGAGCGCGAGTGTAGTGAGTGTGGTGTGATGTACCGTGTGACGTGTGACGTGTACGGTAGCGTGTCGGTGTACTCACGGCGCTAGTGCGGCGTGGTGGGCGAGGAGGAGCGCGAGTGTAGTGAGTGTGGTGTGATGTACCGTGTGACGTGTGACGTGTACGGTAGCGTGTCGGTGTACTCACGGCGCTAGTGCGGCGTGGTGGGCGAGGAGGAGCGCGAGTGTAGTGAGTGTGGTGTGGTGTACCGTGTGACGTGTACGGTAGCGTGTCGGTGTACTCACGGCGCTAGTGCGGCGTGGTGGGCGAGGGCGTGGTGGGCGAGGAGGAGCGCGAGTGTAGTGAGTGTGGTGTGATGTACCGTGTGACGTGTGACGTGTACGGTAGCGTGTCGGTGTACTCACGGCGCTAGTGCGGCGTGGTGGGCGAGGAGGAGCGCGAGTGTAGTGAGTGTGGTGTGGTGTACCGTGTGACGTGTACGGTAGCGTGTCGGTGTACTCACGGCGCTAGTGCGGCGTGGTGGGCGAGGAGGAGCGCCAGTGTAGTGAGTGTGGTGTGGTGTACCGTGTGACGTGTGACGTGTACAGTAGCGTGTCGGTGTACTCACGGCGCTAGTGCGGCGTGGTGGGCGAGGGCGTGGTGGGCGAGGAGGAGCGCGAGTGTAGTGAGTGTGGTGTGATGTACCGTGTGACGTGTGACGTGTACGGTAGCGTGTCGGTGTACTCACGGCGCTAGTGCGGCGTGGTGGGCGAGGGCGTGGTGGGCGAGGAGGAGCGCGAGTGTAGTGAGTGTGGTGTGGTGTACCGTGTGACGTGTACGGTAGCGTGTCGGTGTACTCACGGCGCTAGTGCGGCGTGGTGGGCGAGGAGGAGCGCCAGTGTAGTGAGTGTGGTGTGGTGTACCGTGTGACGTGTGACGTGTACAGTAGCGTGTCGGTGTACTCACGGCGCTAGTGCGGCGTGGTGGGCGAGGGCGTGGTGGGCGAGGAGGAGCGCGAGTGCGCCGCCAGCGAGTGCTGCAGCGCCGCCGGGGTCAACCACTCCCTGGTGGCCATTATATCATTATAGTAGCAACGGCATAGCAATACACAGCAGAGAAATACAAGTGATATACAAGCAACAGCTTCCATACATATAGATCATAAAAAGAAATCGTTAAAACTATAATATCTACAAATATATCTTACTTTGGCAAGCAGCGTTGTAAGAAAGGTACGCAGGAACTGACGTAGGCGAGTCGGTTCACCCACGCCGGTATATCTCGGTCGCATAGCGCCTGCACAAAATTGAACTAATATTATTATACGTTGTATTTTTTGAGACGATATATAAAGATAATCAAAAGCGTAAGGAAACATCGAGAATTGCTTCACGTATAAGGGTGCCTTTTGGCTAGGATGTACTTAATAGCTAGAAAATGTTCAATAAGAACGGATTTTGCGACATTGCCATAATAAGGCGATTTTTTTTACAAGTAGTAGGTCGGCAAGCAAGCTTACGACTTGCCTGATGGTAAATAAATGATGACCGTAGTCTATAGATGCCTGAAACACTGCAAGAATCGCAAGCATCGCGCGTTGCGGACCCTACCCCATTCAATCCCCCCCCCCCTGCTTGAAACAGAATTATTTTGCTTTGATCTTCTGTAAGGTCGAGGTACTTCCCCAGTAAGCTGCTCCAGATTTTGTGCAGGATATTTCCTGCTATGCTCTACCTCAGTAACTGTGCCCCACATTAGTTCCACCAGAGATTCAAAGGCTCACGCAAGTTTGCATGAAAGTTTTTCGTTGTTTGGGCTACGAGATTTAATTTTGGAGGGCAGGTAATTAGCAGTTAGAAGACATTTACCATGAACGGATTTTGCAAAACGGTCGCACTAAGGGGGTCTATGGGCTCTCGTAAGTTTATATAAAAGTCATTAATTTTTTCTGCTAAAACGCTACAAGTTAGTAGACGTCCGCTAAGAACGTATTTTGATAAATTATACCCTTAAGGGGGGTGTAATTGACGTTGATGGTTTTTATGACAAGTCCGTCATTTTTAAAGTTAGCAGCATGAAACTTTACTTTTGGACTACTGATTAAAAATGAATAAATATGTATAATATTTCCGCGTTTGTGGAAATTCTATCTTTGAAGGGGTGAAACCAGAGATTTTAAGTCAGTACGGAAAGTCCATCAGTTTTGAAGTTGGAGGTATGAAACTTTATTTTAGATCAATCATTAAAATAAGTTAGTACGTATTTAACTGTTTGCGGAAATACTAACTTTGAAGAAGTGAAATAGGTTTTCATATTTGTATAGAAGTTTATTATTTTATGAATATTTGTTTTGCGGTTACTAATCATTAATTAGTATAAAAAACGTGTTTTAGCGATAGTCATAATTCTGCTCTTAAAATTTGTGACTTAGGGGTTGAAAGTTTGTTTAGAAGACAAAAGAAATTAAAGTAAATAATTTTTGGACTGCTGTCCAAGTAGCCTGTCGCGCGACTGTCGAACCATAACTTTGGTAATACAAATACAGGTATCCTTAAATTATTTTCTTATATACTTATTCATCATCATCATCATTATTATCATCATCATCATCATCACTTCAGCTTAATATAGTCCACTGCTGGACATAGGCCTCCACTAATTCGCGCCAAAAATGGACTGAACTCATGTGTTTTGCCCATAGTCGCCACGCTGGGCAGGCGGGTTGGTGACCGCAGTACTGGCTTTGTCGCACCAAAGACGCTGCTGCCCGTCTTCGGCCTGTGTATTTCAAAGCCAGCAGTTGGATGGTTATCCCGCCATCGGTCGGCTTCTTAAGTTCCAAGATGGTTGTGGAACTGTGTCCCTTAGTTGCCTTTTACGACACCCACGAGAAGAGAGGGGGTGGATATATTCTTAATGCCGTAACCACACAGCTTATACATATTAGGTACTACTTTAGTACCTCATATGAGCAATTTCTACGCGCGAGAAACTGCGGACAAACGTTATTATTTAATAAATCTTCACAACGACGAATAGAAGCAAAACAGTTAATTCAAAATACAAGTACTTATTTTATCACGTTAATAATAACACAACAATTATTGTATTATAATATTGCACCAACATTTATTTAGTCAGTTTTGATTTTCATTTTATTTTAACTCCCTGTTAGTATATTATAATATTTTGCCATAAGGTGGCGCTTTGTATCGTCTTTCCGTGTCCTAATCTCTCTGTCCTTTCCATTGCTTGCCCCGCTCGCTGTGTAACCGCCATTGTACATTCATTAAAGAAGTTTATTATAAATTAGTGCTTTCATTACCACAACCACGCAATTTCCCTACACTCCTAAAGTTTACGAGGAAGTCTTAACCAAACAGTAAGACTTACTGTTTATCACAGTACTATTATAAAATGTAATGGTTATCTTATAAATGAAATTCTCGTGTCACAATGTTAGTTACCGTATTCCTCCGAAACGGCTGGACCGATTTTTATAAAAAAAAATATACATATCGGGTAGGCCTGAGAATCGGCCAACATCTATTTTTCATATACCTAAGTTATAGAAGAGGGAGTGATTAAGGGGGTTAATCCGTAGCGTGCATTTCATACAGGCAGAGGGGCACTGCCTACCCTGGCATATTACTAAAAATGATATATAAAACATGAACATTACAATTATTTTTGAATACATGTTTTGAAACAGACATAAATCATAATGCAATTTAAATCCGCTACAAAAAAACTCGCCATCATATTATGCGATATCAGCTTCGTGCGCATCGACGACGGGCCTTTTATGAAACTTCTGCCTATAATCGCATAACAAATGTTAGCAATGACAGTAAGACATTATATAATCCTACAATTTTACAATGTCGCGCGCGTCATATGGAATACGAACAAAGTATTGTGTTTTTAACATTGGTCGGTTAACAACGAAATTAGGCACTGCCTAAGAATAACCTGTCAAATTAAATTATCTTGAATTCAAAACCGTTTGTATTAATAATTATGATTTTTGACACGGTCGCGTAATCGCAACATTCCACAGAAAAATATTATGACAATTCACTTTTAATTTTTCGTTTGTGCGTTCTTGTTATTAGTGAAAATATATTAGTGATGAATAAGTTTACTTGTGAAATATGTAACGGAGACGTGTGTTTGATGAAAGTAAATAGTGCATCGAAATTCAACCCGTTCGATTTTACAGATAAATTAAAAATTGTTTAGGCGTATCGATTTAACACATAAAATATAACAATGACATTATAATTTTTCATTTATTAATAAATAAACAAGTACTTTCATTAAGAATACAATTTCGTAACTAATTAATAGCGTTATCAATGATTTCCTATGTTTGACACAAACGAAATTATCAGAGTGCCGGCCTTATGAGGTCACTGTGTCTATCCAGTAACTGATTTGTTTGATGTTTCATTTGTATCACTCACTCATGAGTTACCCGAGTCTGGTAATAGGTATCAGTTGGTTGCTGTACGTGTATTTGTATGCCTTTTTTTATATCACTAGGTCGGCAAACAAGCGTACGGCTCACCTGATGGTAAGCGATTACCGTAGCTTATAGACACCTGCAATACCAGAAGCACCGCAAGCGCGTTGCCGACCCAATCCCCAATCCCCCCAGGAGCCTGCCTGCATTATTAGTATAAATGCACTTTACGTGTCTTATAATTTACTTGTCTATTCTTGAAATTATCTAAAAGCCTCTATTTCCAACAAAATAAAAATAAATTAGGAAAAAATTGCGAGAAAGTAAGTGCAGTGTGGCTGTTAAAAATTTTTTAATCTTTATGCACGCCACTAGGGTTAATAATATATATGGCAAAACAACGTTTGCGGGGTAAACTAGTAGTTATATATCAACATTTATCAAGGGTAAAACCATGCTCAAACCCTTGTAATGTAGATTTAACGCGAGGAAAACTTTACGTCAAGACTAGTAAAGTAAAAATAAAAATATTTATTATTCTATACGCAATATTAATGGTGAGCACTCACCAAACAAAACGCGGACGTGAAGTGGTTGCAATTGTTATTCATTAAGTGATATCTGAAAAAAAAGAAACATTTTTAATTTTTATTTCATTTGCAATTTTTATCTCATACGTTTGCTATAAAGCTATCTGGTGTATAACGTTTCCAACAGGTAAAAGATTTATGATATATAATAAGAAGTATTTGCTACCAGCGGATCCAAAAATTGTACTTTTTTAGTTAATGTGACATAGGATAACAGGTAGACTTTATTGGTAAACACGTTGTCAACCTTATCCCTAACACTCCCTAAGAGCTCTAGCTACCATACACACCAAAGAAACTTCCTCAATCGTCCAAACTTTGAGCAAGATATTTTCTGGTTTGCCTTTCCTCAATAAGATTTTTATTTGTGGTACTTAGTTGTAGACTAAAACTTATGTTTGGGTTTTGCTCAGGCTGTCAATTTTGTATAGTATCGATATTATTAATCATACCTGTCACCGCGGAATTGCTTGCCAAGTTCCGTCACGAGACGTCTCACTTCCTCTTCGCTGAAGTCCGTGTATCCTATGTGTACACTTTGCCTGAAAACAAAAGAAACATTTTGATAAGATTTTGCTAAAAAAAGCTATCGTCCAGTTATAATCTTTGAGACAGCCCTATTTTTATTTAATCAAAGGCCAACAGTATTTATTGATAAAAAACGATTTTGGAACTGGCAAAAGCAAATCGTAGAATGGGCAAAAAATGTTTGTAGTTATAGAGACGATAAATTACTTTGGCTTGACTTAAAGGGTATATAATGGGGGGGGGGGGGTTGTTAAACAACCGTGTGCGTAGATTGCAAGACGTCAACAACGAGCCGCTACCTGAACCGGAACTGCTCGCCCAGCTCGCGCTCGTCGCGCGGCGCGATCTCGAACACGCCGGTGAAGGCGTACGGGTGGCCGCCGTACGCCCACTCGGAGCCGTGCACCTGCACGCCACTGTGGAACACGCCCACGCCCGCGCCCGCCGTGTACCTGCACACACGCATGCCAGCCCGTAACATCCCACTGCTGGGCGTAGGTCTCTTTCTCCGTGTTTTTTTAAAATGATAATTTCGCACTGCCGCTATTTATATGGCGACAATTTTTGAGTTTTCATCATATAATAATCTATAATCTGTATATCAATTTAATTTAATTTTATTATTATGATGATATATATATTTTTATTTTCTCCATGTAGGAGAATGATCGATTCGTGGTCGAGGTCGCTCATTCGATTCCCGCTCAGGATTTGTACAAGTAGTTGTTTTCGGTTTGGATGTCTGTCCTTGTGGGAGACCCCAGCGCGGCTCGGAGAACGTTAAGCTGTCAGTCCCGATTGTTATCAGAGACATCTGATAACGATAGTTACTATTAGTATAGTAGGTAATATATCCACCAACCCGCAGTAGACGCTTAGTAGATTTAGCTCCGTACCTTCTTCAACATGGAGAAAGAGGCTGATACATATATAGTAGGATATTACAATGCTGAACCGTGATCGATAAATATGAATTCACTACAATTACAAATAATAATAGAAAAAAATCACAAAACTAAGGTACACTAATTAAATAACGAAAAGCATTTTTACCATGATTGCCATTAGCAATCTCAACCGCACAACCTTCATAGATGACCCAATTTTTCAGTCAGTCAGTTCAGCCTATTGCGGTCCACTGCTGGATATAGGCCTCCCCAAGTGCGCGCCAGCCATCACGGTTTTACGCAATCCTCATCCAGCCTACACCGGCAATCTTACGTAGATCGTCGGTCCAACGGGCCGGAGGACGTCCCACACTGCGTTTGCCAAGACGCGGTCTTCACTCCAGGACCCGCCTGCTCCAACGGCTATCGGTCCTACGACACAGATGACCAGCCCACTGCCATTTCAACTTGCTAATTCTGTGGGCTATGTCAGTTACTTTCGTTCTCTCGCGGATAGTCTCATTTCTAATCCTATCTTTGAGAGAAACCCCAAGCATAGTCCGTTCCATTGCACGTTGAGCGACTTTAGACTTGTGGACCAGTTCCTTCCTCAGTGTCCGCGTCTCGGTTCCGTATGTTAACACAGGCAGGTCGCATTGCTCGAAGACTTTTGTCTTCAAGCATTGCGGAATCTTCGAAGTGAAGACTCTACGAAGCCTGCCAAAAACCGCCCAGCCCAACCTAATCCTCCTGTCGGCCTCCTTCTCGAAGTTGTTGCGGCCTAGTTGGATAGTATGGCCTAGGTAAATATAATCCTGAACAACTTCGAGAAGGGTACCATCGACCGATACCGGTCTCGGTAGACTTGATTGTTAAACATAGCTTTTGTTTTGTCCAATTTCATACAGAGACCGACACGTCGCGTCGGGAGGACTCGTTTAGGCCGGCCAGCATTTGGCCTAACTCATCCAACGTCTCCGCAAAGATGACAATATCATCGGCGAAACGAAGGTGAGAGATGAATTCACCGTTGACGTTAATGCCTCGTTCTCCCCAATCTAAGGTCTTAAAGACATCCTCCAGCGCAGTGGTAAACAGTTTTGATGATATTACATCTCCCTGTCTTACCCCACGCCGGAGGGAAATAGGTCCTGTTCTCTGGTCCTGGACATGAACGGTCATCGTCGTATATCGATATGACATCTCTGCAGAGAGTCCAGGACAGCCCAGGTCTCGACAGAGTCGAAAGCTTTCTCGTAGTCCACAAATGCCAAACACAGCGGCTGATTATATTCTTTTGTCTTTTGAATAATCTACCGAACAGTATGGATGTGGTCTACGGTGCTGTAGCCTATATATGTAAAAATACTACGGTTTTATTTCATTCACAAAAATTTTAAAACTTACTTATTAACAATAATCACAAAACAACGATTTGAAGCAATTTTTTCAAAAAAAAAAAAAACCCTGCTTTCTGTTCCGCTGGTTGCGGATTCGATTCACGACTGAGTCTGGGTGTAATATTTGTATTTATATACTTCTATATGTATTATTTCTATGTATATTTATCAAAAAACAAAAAAAAAGTTATAACAGTCGTCTGTTACCTGTATCAAGCATTAAGTTGGTTACCATAGGAACAGACGACCGCGTGTGTATGTTATATTTATTTATTTATTTATTTATATTAAGCAGTATATGAGTCATGTTTGTTTTGGGTTATTTTGAATTTACAGTATCGACAAACATGGCAAATATCTCGTTTTACATATAAATCGGTTTTAGCGACCGTAAAAGCTTCAAGCTAGACTTTTATAGCAATCGCACGGAACGAATCACTTCCTACTTATTATATTCGTATTCAAGTGGACTTATCAGAGCATTATTGATTAGTTGTTGATAAATTACTTTTAGTTCTAAGTAAATTAATCACTGGTGCGGAACTGTTTTCAATGAGATAAACTATCGAAAAACATTATTCCTATTTTAAGCTCACGTTTGTCCGTTGTAAATATTAAGATTTATACTCACAAATATGAATGAAAAAGCACATATATTTATAGGTTTACGTGGTTGATTTTTTTTATATTTATAAATCATACATATATATGGTGTTCGGCTCCTTAACTACGTTCCTTCGAATGGGGGGGGGGGGGTTCTGCAAGTGTGATCACGTTCCGTGTGAAAAAAACTCTAAGCCATTTTAATTTACTTTGTCTTAATATACGAGCTACTCTGGCAACGTACTTCTGTATAAACGTCCAATACTATTTTTCTTAGGCCTAAAAAAACGTGAATGTAATATATTATGTATATTTCTTGTAAAAAAATCATATTGTGAACTTGTTGTTTCGTAGTGAAAAATGAAACAACAAAAAAATCTTTATAACTAAAAATATTATAATAGTTTCACTGCAACACTATGAAATAATTATTTTCTCAAGTAAGTATGAACTTTAATTAAAGTTACTAAACAAGTTTAACGTGTAAACTTAACCACGCAACGGAATACACATACGGAATATACATATTACATCAGAGGAATAAATGTAAAGTTTAAAAGTACTTTCATTAAGTTTTACAAGTACAGTAAATCTTAATAATTTTAAATAACTACTGAGGTAGGACGCACAGCAGAAAATATACTGCTCAAAATCTGGGGATGTACCTCTATTGTGTAAGATCACAGCTAAATAATACTGATTTCACTGATTTCAAGCAGTGTTGTGTTTCTGTGGTGAGTACGGTGATCGGAGTTCCTGGAAGGCGGGGGGGGGGGGGGTTTAGGGGTTGGTTCGATAACGCGCTTGCGACATTTCTGTTGTTGCAGGCATCTATCTATAATTAAACGACGGGAATCACTAACCATCGGGGGAGGCGTACGCTTGTTTGCCGACCTTGTTGTATAAAATGTAACTAATTTCAACTATTACACTATTTTTACACGTTTTCTTAATTATAATAAATCACAAACCTCACGTGTACAAGTTTATAAAATTATAATTTTAACGTTAACAAAAATAGTTACTTTTGTTTGTTTCGTGTGTTTTGTTTTTGTTACAGACTTTTTGACTTTTTAATCGATGTTTTGTTTTAAGACGATAAAAAATACATAATGATAATAGTTACACCAGTGGCTCATAGTGATTCATAATGGTTTATGGTAATTAATAATGGTTCATAGTGATTTATAATGGTTCATTGTAATTTTTAATAGTACATAACGAATCATGTCACTTCATAATGACTTATATTGGTTAATAAAGTTAATAATTAATAATGGTTAGTAGCAAATTATAACGGTTCATATTGGCTCAAAATGTTTCATAGTACTTCGTAGTGTTTCTCAGTAAATCGTAAGTTAGTGCTGACTCAAAAGGGTTCAAATTAATTCATAAAGGATCACAACAGTTCCTAGTGGGTCAAATGGCTCACCAGTTCGTCCAGTACATGTCGTAAACATTGAGTACGACGGGCGCCTGCCCCGGCCGCGGAGGTCTCGGCTCGTTCCTGCGCGGCAGAAGAGACATACACGACGGAAACATCGTGCAGATGCCGCACGACTGGAAAGGAATATATAATTACTTGAAAAACACTTTAAATCACTTTACAAAAATACAGTAAAAAGCTCAAAATTTCATAATGTTGATTCCGCTAAAAAGTGTTTATGATGGAACTTTTTGGTATATTATTAAATTGTATTTTGTTAAATGTTGTTTATCACGTAAGGGTTATAATTAGGTAAGCTTTGCCACAACTAATAATCGTGACACTCAACAGAGAACAACATTTTTTTCCTTTATAATTACAATAAATATAATTGAATTGTTTGAATAAGCGTATAGTGCTTTTCCCTTAAGTTACACGATTGTCCTGGGACAATTATTATCAAAATTAAGGTCTTTGAATTAAGAACACAGGAACATTAAAAGCAGAAAAATAAAATAAAACGACACCAACAAAGCTTTTGTGTTCCTTCAAGAAGCAAACTGAATAGTTCAAAATGGGGAATAAATGAAAAAAAATTAAAATATAATTTGTATAAGTAAGCCTTTTACAATACTTAAATAATGACTTTGCAAAAGTCCAGTTAAAAAGTTTCCAACTTAGTAATGCTGATTCTACTAAGAATAAGTGTCGTTAAAAATATAACTAGTGCTTTTTTAAAATATGTCTCACTATTACTAAACGCTGCTGTTGTATCTTTACCTAAAATATTGTTATACTAGAGCTACTACTTATTTCGATTCAATCTTTTAATAAAAAATTACTCAAATTGTCACATATTAGCACATCCATGAGATGATCTTTTAACTACGTGAGCCGTTTTTTTATTATTATATCATAACCATACTATATTTCTTTAAGGTTTACTTTAGTGACATTTCGTGATAACAATCAACCATTACCCTAGTTGTTAAAAACACTTATTGTTGTAAAATAGCTTTAGTTAGGTTAATTGAAGTGGGGACCAGATTTGTTTAGGTCAAATATTATGAGATTTTACTTGACTCGTCTTTGATCGATGTTATGGTCATGTAACACGCATTTCTTCTTTGTTAAAACTTACAACAGATAAATAATAAGCTACCAACTAATAGACGGCTTAATTTACATAAAAATAGCAATCAACAAACTGACCTAACTAATACAAAGCTTATCTACAACTCGCCCTTCAAACGAAAAAGAAAGTTAAAATACTAAATCATAATAAAAAAAGTACACAACGATGGCCGTTCCATATTCCTGAACAAAAATTGCAATTTTTAAACTCTATGTGTATGAAAATAGAGTTCAAAATTGTATTTGATAAACTTGTTGCAAATACTGATGCCTAATTTACAATTAAAATTTATTCCCTCATTTGCATCAAGCGCCCCGTGATTGTTTCTTTGTTAGGTTTGAATCATTTTCCTGGTTATATTCTCAAGTCGTGTATGAAATTGGCAAATACACAAGTAATAAATTACATTGAGATTTTATTATAAATTTCAAAATGCAGATTATTTTAAAAATACATAAATACCATAAATTATGCAATTAATTATGAACATCTATTTCACTTTTTTCTTATTTTTATTTAAAAAAAAAACACACAAAATCGTAATATTTGATGTTGGTCTGTATATCATAAATGTAATTGTTTTTTGCAGGAATTTTCAAATTGATAGTAGCGGAAAATGCCGTATAGGTTGAGTTTAACTCAATTCAAGTTATCAAAATTTAATTGTGTATTTTATCTTTCACTTAATAAAGTATGACATCAAATTTTAAGTGTCCAAAAACAGGGTATGATTTTTTTCCAAATGAATTATAACTGCTCCGTAAGTATCTCGAAAACCCTTTATTAGTGCGTAATCACGTGACCCTTTTCACTCAATTTCAAAAGTACATATATGTAAAACTAACTGTTGCATGCAAATTTTGATTTTATCTCATATAATATACCATAGGAACTATAGATATTTTTGTCATAAAAATTTGCTTACGTCATTATTATCCTCAGAACCCCGAACTACCACTATGCAAAACTCACGTCGGCGCTTGTTGTGAAAAACAAAAAACAAATCCATCTCACGGGGATCGTATATTTTGCCATGAGGAAAAAGTAACTTTATATTATTCCAGATTTCTAACTCAAATATCATCCAGATCCGTTCAGCCCTTTTAGCTTGAATGTATAACAAATATCGATCCGAAATTTGCATTTATTAAAGTAGTAAGATCTGTACATACCTGATAGTTAAAATTAGTCATTAGGTCATAGCATATTACTAATTATAAGTATAGGCATCTAGAACAAAGAAGGTATTCTTAACATACTCAATGTTAAACTAACACTATAAAATAAAATAAAATAGCCTTTATTGCTGCTTCTTTCCTAAACATTAATATATAATAATACATGCCTACTTTCTAAAAAACAAATTGATTTAATCAAATTTAACTTGTATTTGAATGATCGGACTGTGTGGCTACGGTACTAAAGAATATAGCCACCCCCTCTCTTCCCGTGGGTGTCGTAAGAGGCGACTAAGGGATAACACAGTTCCGCTACTACCTTGGAACTTAAAAAGCCGACCGGTGGCGGGATAACCATCCAACTGCTGGCTTTTAAATACACAGGCCGAAGACGGGCAGCAGCGTCTTCGGTGCGATAAAGCCAGTACTGCGGTCACCAACCCGTCTGCCCAGCTTGGTGACTATGGACAAAACACATGAGTTCACGTTATTTTTGGCGTAAACTTGTGGAGGCCTATGTCCAGCAGTGGACTGTATAGGCTGTAATGATTGAATGATCGGCAACTGGGTGTTTGTGTGGAACAGCTTGTCTGTCGAAAAAGGCCTTCTCTAAAGATTTCCACGTATTCCTATCTTTTGCTAAGCGTGTCCATTGTGGATCAGCTATTTTCTTGAAGTCATCTCCCCATCTTTTCGTTTGTCTTCCTCTATTTCTTTTACTATCTCTTGGATACCACTCTGTTACTAACTTAGTCCTTTTCTCTTTACTTTCCCTTAACATATCGCTGGCCCCGGGCAATAAAGCGGTATACGCCGGTTACACCCTTTTTAATGTTATTTAATTTTTGGCTTCTCTGAGTATCAATCTATCACTCTTATTTTTTTCAGTTTTTTTTTATTAATATTTCGTTAGAATAAATGACAATAACCGTTTTATTGCATGGATAATTCTCTTACGACTAAGCTATGTATTATTGCATTATTCTTAAGAAAAATAACACAAAAAAACCGGTGAACATCTTTACAGTAACTGTTAATGATCTTGCAATTAAAATTGTATCATCTATGGATTGTATTATACATTTTTTTAATTATTTCATTAAAAAAATATACGATTTGTTTTTAAAAAAAATATTTTTAAAAGCTTAAATTGGTAAAAAAAATAGCTTTCATTTGACATATTGAACGTCTGTTTTGGATCACTGTACACTGCACTATAAACAAATTAGCTTCTTTTATTTCTCCTGTAAAATTTGATTTTTGATATTACCGCTTTATTGCCCGGGGACAGCGATATGTCCCGTCCAAAGCCGTTTAAGATGTCTGTAGACTGTGTTTGCATTTTTAAATTTTGTTCTTTTTGATTTCTCGCAATTTCACTCTATCTCCTCTTTTTATGCCTAAAATACTTCATTCCATCTTCATTTTGGCAGACTTAATTTACTTTCTTGTAGTTCTGTTAACGCCCATGTCTGGCACCCATATAGTAAGCATGGCATAATGCATATTTCATATACTTTCTTTTTTCCTGTCATTTGCATATCTTTATCCTTAATTATTTCCCTAAGGGGCCAAAACCGTTTCCAAGCATTCATTATTCTTCGTTCTATTTCTCTATTCATGCAATCATCTGTAGATATAAATTGGCCTAGATATATATATTCATTTACATATTCTATTTTTTCGTTATTTACTGTTATTTATTCAATAGTTACTGTTTGTTGGGCGTTCGTCATAATTTTGCTTTCGGTTAGATTCATTGTCAACATTAGACCTAGAGTTTCTGCATCCTCTGAGAACAAAATCAAATCATCTGCGAAACGTAGATGGTTGAGATTTTCGCCATTTATATTGAGCCCCTTTTTTGTTCAGTTTAGGTTCCTGAAGATCATCTCCAGTACTGCTGAAAATACTTTAGGTGATATAGGATCTCATCCAAATCCTATGTAGTGTGTTTTATTATATTCTCTATATTTCTGTAGAATTTGTCTTAGAGTGTGAATGTGATCTATAGTTGAGAACTTATTTCGGAAACTAGCTTGTTCCTTAGGTTGGTTTTCATCTAGTGTAGTGGTAATTCTGTTTAGTACAATTTTTATGTAAATATTGGACATTAAACTGATCGGTCTGTTGTTTCCTATATCACCCTTGTTTCCCTTCTTATAAGACTAGTCATTTTTAAATCAGACATTTTAAATATTACCAGATTGGATAAAGGTAACAAATACCTACAGAGTCGACGTTGCATACCAGGCGGAACGCGGATCGTCCGTTCATTTGAATTTGTTTGCACTGTTACTAAAAAAAATTGCCCGTCTGATCGACACAGTACCGTGAAATTATCGTGTTTTCGGAACAATTACTGTACACCCAAAAAATATTTTAAAATTCAAGTTTTTAAGTAAATTACACTGAACAAACTGTTTTAAAATATCAGTCGCCAAAGAAAGGGTCGTCGCTTCAAATAATCGTACAAAAAAACAAATACTGAACACAAATGTTTTCAACTTTCAGTCGCCTAAAAGAAAACGTTGCATTTCAGTAGGACGAACAGAATTATACGATTAGTACGATCCTAGGGGACGATCGTATATCGTACGTAGGCATTAAATTATCGTACATGTACACTAATTATCATACGTTTGGGATCGCTGTTTGTTTGCCACCATGTATGTAACAAGGAAATGACTATTTTAATCGATTTATTACTTTGCGTGAGTAGTTCACGATAATACCTATGTGAGTATTAGATATAGTTTTATCAAGTATTGACTCTAATGCCCTGCCAATAAAACTTAGTTTTATTTCTTTAAATATTATTATTATTTTTAACCATAATTGGAACTATTGTTCTATGTGTTGTGGTTATAATAATAGTTCTTTTATCACGCGATTTAACCCACGCTTAAATTAAGTTACTATTTACGCTACTCGAATGAAATGTTAATACATCACGTATTTGCCTATAACTTTTCAATATAAGATGATTTATAATATGCAAAATTAAACATAAATCTGTACATAAATTAAAATCCAATTGGAAAAGATATTTTACATTAAATTACAAAAGCGTATATAACATAACAGGCTATAAAATATCACATTATAACACATTACTTATACACATCTCTAAGGAATACAAAGTGAACTTGATCTATCTTAGATACACAGAAGAGCTTCTAAAGATAAAAATGTCAATAATCACTACATAACTAAGGCAATTTTAATAACATTTACAGGTTTAGTAGCTCATAGTAGTAATAGAAACAACTCTAAAAATCACGTGTCATCTCAGTAAATAAACAAGGTCGAGCAAACAATGTAATTAATCAAAGAGAACATAAAATTAAAGAGTAAACCATCAATTTATATAACTCACTGATTAAGGCGACAATTTATCTTTGAGACTCGAACACATAATTGTAATCGACGTCTATAATATAGCTATACGACTGCCGCGGTTTCGCTTATATCCAATTTTCACATCTAATAAACTTTTTAGATATAGATGTTTCCGATTTTTGAATCGTAATCAATATCGTAATCATTGTTTAAAATGTTAAGGTGAGATATATAATAAAAATTTTGAATTCTTTATGTGATCTATACAAATAAATAAAACTGGAGTGTTTGTTTGTAATATTAAAATAACCGCTTTTTTACTAAATGCATATGGATGTATAGTATACACACTAGATATACCAAAATAACACTTTTTAAAATTTTTGTCTGTTTGTTGCGGCTAATTTCTGAAACGGCTGGACCGATTCTGATAGGACTTTCACTAGCAGATAGCGGGTGTAGTAAGGAGTAACTTGGGCTACTTTTATTTTAAAAAATTATTTATTTTATAGGTCTGCGAACTGAACAATAACTTTTTTATTAAATTCCACGCGGACGAAGTTGTGACCACAGCTATTTATCATAATACAAAACTCACTTTTTAAAAATGTAAAATATACGTATAATATTTCTTAATAAATGAATTAGTTATCGTTAGTGATAAGCTTCTACTCGTAGTAAATTGAAAAATCGACAACAGACAACAGTAATTCTTTTAAAAACAGTAAATCGTTATAGATTCAGTAATATCTAATTAATAGTATATTTAATTATTATTTGAATTATGATCATTCAAAGATAAATAACAAAAAAAAATTCTTTCTTTAACGATTATTTAAATTAATTTAGGCATGTAAATAAAAATGGATTGCAGAAATGTTTAACGGCAAATGACTTCCGAACGAGTTGGATACTTCTCAAACAAAATTTGTATAAAAAGTTTAAAAAAAAAAAGAACTTAAAAACATCAGTACTTTATTCATAAAATATACGAGTTTCGCCGGGTATCTAGTAGTATATTTAAGACCTTCCACTACAAAATTAGTACTGTCAATTAACTGTAATTATTTATTATAAAGGAGAGGATATTATTATCATTAGTGTTCTGGAAACAATTTGGGGTAAGGTAGGTTGAAATAAATTTTTATGATTCCTTAATTATGGTACCAATTATATAATGAAATTCGCAGCCATATCTACACTAATATTATGTATAGGGTGTTCGATGATTCCTAAATGAAGCCCCTTTTTAAGAATTAATTTCTCTTAATATACGAGCTACTCTGGCAAGGTACATACGCATAGCCGTCCAATTATAACTAACTGCCACACACAACTAAAGAACGAATCGCGATTAAAACACGATTTTTATCCGGGCTAATCTCCGAAACTACTACCGATTTTAATGAATTTTGGACAGACATGAAACTTTGCCCAACTTAAATATATAAAGGCTATATTATGTTTCATATTACAATTAAGTGCAAAACTGAGCCAACGTTCCATTTTTTTTAATATGTTAAATAAATTCAACTTTAGTAAAAGTTTTTCAAAAATTTATATAGGAACTATTACTTGAAACTATAGTTTACTATTGAATAGTCTATGTTGACATTATCACATATCTAGGTTTTCAAATGTTGTAAATTTTAAAATTGATTGACGCACTTTTTCAATGTTTATAAAAAAGTTATTCTCAAGTATGACCACTATGTAACTTGTCGGGATTAGGAGAAAAATGTTATAGCTCGTTGTTTATTATTCACTTTTACTCGATATAAGACAGAAAAAGATTCGATTTTGTACTTTTGATTTTAATACATAACTTTATACAATTATGAAAACAATTTCTAAGTTAATTACTTAATTTTCTAAAGAAGTACTTAAAAGTGGCAAATCATCATCTGCGAATTTACTTTTTTTAATACGTTAAAAATAAATACAGGGTAATTTGTTCCTAAGGTTGGCAACCTGTGGTTTAGGTAACAGCCAACTGACATACAGACCAAATATATGTATATTTGTTCTAATAAATACGACGGTAGGTAGGAATGTAATCCTGGAGCAGAGAAGATCAATCAACACTATACTTAAATCACATAACGGATTAAGCGTTAGCTAGCTGGTAATTTTTCCAGTATTTAATTTCTAGTGACGTCATGCGAACTTATAAAACTAACATAAAGTTTTATAACTTAGCTATATAGTACCTAATAAAACGTTCAAGTCTATAATAACAGTAATACTCATGAGGGTAAATATGCGGGTAGAATATATTTCAACCCTTCTCTTTCATACATAAATACATAATTTCGTTTAATTACCTTTATTATGTATAGGCAATACATATCTATCTTATATATCTATCTATCTTATATATAAAATTCACGTGTCACAATGTTAGTTACAATACTCCTCCAAACCAGCTGGATTGGATTTTTATGAAATTTCGTGTGCATATCGGGAAGGTCTGATAATCGGCCAACATCAATTTTTCATACCCCTAAGTTACACGGGGGGGGGGGGGATTTAGGGGCTCGTCAGCGGCAGCTTGGCAGTCAGCTAGTATATTTATAAATAAACGTGACAAAAGGAATTGAATTAGAGCAACGTACATATACGACTTATGTACATACACAGTCGTTTTGTGCCGAGTACGGCGAGATTATCACTCTCGGATAAACTTATGTAGGTTGGGAGTGACTAATTTTTACTTAAAAGTAATGTTAAATAAATGTAAAAGAATGAAAACCCTCCTTCCGCCTTCCTCCTATCCGCATATGGCCCATCAGTAAACAAAAATCTGAACAAATACATAATAGTTGAAAGAATAACTTTTGGTTTAAAACTGAATTTTAACTGAACTTTACGTATAATGTCTCTTAAGAATTATCTTATTCCAAATACAATTACCTTCTACCCTAAATTTCTAATCCTTTTAAATGAGAACTTCATCCACTACGATAATGTACTATGAATGGATACGTCTCGCATCTTTTCCGAAATCATACAATTGTTCTTTAAATGCTTTCCTTCGCCGACTCCGACATACGTAATGGATTTTCTAAAACTTTTTTAATTTTACGGCATTACACAATGATGTCTATCGAGTGACTCCTGGGACAAAATTTAAAAATACCAAAGTACAAAAATATCTTTAAAACAACTTTTTAAGACACTTTAACTTATTGAGAAATGCCAACTCCCTTAAGGTTTCGACTACGTGTAGTTTGAGTACCTGCTTGTCAGATTGGATGACATTTAGGGTAATTGCTAGGCTCCTACGATTCGTGTAATTTGTTTAGACATCTGCTACGTGTGAGTCAAATTTGAATAAATACATTATCAACTTTTTATGTGGGTGTTTTTTGTACTAAATGGACGCTTACAATACTATGAGCATCACAAGAGCGTTGCCAACCCTACCTTTGCTGTCAACACAATCTATTATGAGGAGCTCCGGCTACCACAGGACCACAACACCACTTAAAAAGCGATAATATTTTGGCTGTCATCATGTCATCTTCTGTAAGATAAAGGTATTTCCCCAATTAGGCTACTTCAGATTTTGCCCTACGTCAATGAAGAGTTTTATTTTTTTTCTATGTGAAACCTTGTTAGTAAAGTATATGTAAAAACAATGTATAACACATTTTATTTTTCAAAATTTAAAATAATACTTCAACATTGAAATGTGAAGTTTTATTTTTATCACCTAACTGTACTGTCTGTTACTATGGCGACGACTGTCATATCACTGTAACACTAATCAAAATTGTGTATTTATAACATCACGCACACATAGCCGTTTTTCTAGATAAAAACGATCTATAAAGTGTTTCATACATCACAAACTGCCTTACAAGACACATGAACTCTGACGGAAAGTATTTTACGTCGGACTCGTGAGATTCATGCCGTCTAGCAAGCAATCACTATATCTTGGTAACACTAGCTGTGCACCGCAATTTTACCACCTATGCAAGTAACTTATTGTGTAAGACTAAAACTGTAAATATAGTCTTTAACTATCCATATACCTATACCTAACCTAGAACCTAGTGCTTTGTGTTGGACCTAGTGCTAGTGAATAGTCTTGAAAAGAGTCAGCAGGTGTTTCTCTCCAAATCTTTCGAACCCTAACACGTAACAACTGGTGTCAGAAGTGGGGTTTGGAGATGCCATTGACTCCGAGAGAAGACTTCAAGGACTTCAAGGGCGTCAGGACAAGGGCACAACGAGCTGCGGATGCCACACCCACTGGGGACCAAGCTCCGCCTACTGACCCCGCCTATCATGCCCCGCCCACTGACCACGCGCCCCAGGCCCCGCCTACTCGAACTCAGGCCCCGCCCACTCTGGCTCAGGTCCGCCCACTTTGTCTCAAGCCCCGCCCACTTTGTCTCAGGCCCCGCCCACTGAATCCGCCAACCTTACCATGCCCACCAGCGACAGCGAAATTCGTAGTGCTTTTTTTAGATATTTATAATTTAAATTTCAGATTAGCCCAAACGTAGGAAGAAGAAGAGGAAGAAGAAGAAGAAGAAGAAGAAGAAGAAGAGGAAGAAGAAGAGGAAGAAGAAAAGGAAGAAGAAGAGGAAGAAGAAGAGGAAGAAGAAGAGGAAGAAGAAGAGGAAGAAGAGGAAGAAGAAGAGGAAGAAGAAGAGGAAGAAGAGGAAGAAGAAGAGGAAGAAGAAGAAGAAGAGGAAGAAGAAGAGGAAGAGGAAGAGGACGAAGGAGAGGAAGAAGAAGAGGAAGAAGGAGAGGAAGAAGGAGAGGAAGAAGGAAAGGAAGAAGGAGAGGAAGAAGGAGAGGAAGAAGGAGAGGAAGAAGGAGAGGAAGAAGAAGAGGAAGAAGAAGAGAAAGAAGAAGAGGAAGGAGAAGAGGAAGAAGAAGAGGAAGAATAAGAGGAAGAAGAAGAGGAAGAATTGTATTGGGCATAAATATAATTGTCGTAGTGTGGGTGTGTGTGCTTGTATATTGTGTTTCCGTAGCCCCAACACAGGCGAAAATCTTACTGGGGGCTGTATGTGAAGCGTTTATTATAATATATTATTTAAGGTTTTTGTTTCTAAACATACGTGGTTTTCGAACATCGGGTATGTTCGATTTGTTCTCGTTGTGTAAAGTTAATTATTTATTCCTGACCTTGCAAAATCTGATATTTAATATTTATTATCCATTTCGCTTAAAAAATCAATATCAAAGGACACGTTGAAATGCGACAACAATCTGCATCTAAGTCGAAAGAAGTTTCTTTTTTTCCAAGAAGTTGAAGACTTGGTTTTTAACGAATTAGATCTATAGAATATGACGGGTTATTTCTATGATTAAATAAACGAAGTCAACACTGAAAGCTGTATCAATTTAAGACACCTTGGAAATCTAGAATGCTTTAAAAATAAAATAATGAAATAAATCAAGGAATGAGGACTATGAGGACTATGAGCGAAAGCAAAGATAAGTTCTTGCTATATAACCATTTTCAATCATTCTAGAAAAATACTTAAATTTAGAACATTAAAAAATACACACCTTGCACTAAATACCTCGTTAAAATTGAAAGTCTAATAAACCGCTAGTAGTATCTAAAAGGAAGTAACTCCACGATTAGGAAAGACGCCATAACAAAATAAGGAAGCTAATTAGTTTCATTATATTTTTTAACAATCTAAGGAAAAATCCTTTATAAAGTACAAATATATGCAAAACTACGTCATCTTCCCACCATTTTTTTTTTTTTTGTCTTGTTTTTTTTCTTACTTTCAAAAGGTGGGAAGATGATATCAAAGCAGTTGCGGGCACTACGTGAACGAGAAAAGCTCGAAAAGAAAGTATTGGAAGAAGTTGAAAGAGGCCTATGCCAACCAAGGGCAAACGGACACGGTCTCGACAATTTAGAGATAAGTTAGTTAAGTAAGAAAAATAATTGTAAATGTCTGAAATAAAAGGCTTATATTATTATTATTACTATATGCAAAACTATACAATTTGTAATTTTTTTTATTCTTTAAACTAACTGATCTAATAGACGTCCTGAATTGTGAAATGGTTAAACGCGCAAAGTTCAAATAATCATTAAGTTTGCCTGAAATGTTCCAATTCTTAAAGTAAGTAGAATGCAATAAGTAAAGTCATTCTCAAGTTATGTCGTAACCAAGGGACATGGGGACTATTTTTTATCTATACTAATATTATAAGCTTGATGTTTTTGTTTGTTTAAACGCGCTACTTTCAGGTTAGAATTGAAAAACTATTTTTGTGTCAGATAGTCCATTTACCCAGGAAGGCTATATGATATTTTAGTATGTTGTTTCCTCAAATTAAAGCGAGCAAAACCGCGGCGCACAGCTACTTTATATTATAAAGTAAAATTACAAAATCAATACAGTTATCGCAACTCACAAGGCTAACTGCACAATGTAACATTAATTACAAGAAATAACGTTTTAATTTAAAAAACTTAAGTAAACACTTTTGTAAAACATTTCTAACGTGAGAATTAGCAAGTGTTAAATTAGAACATGTACTAGTAATAATTAGTTGGAGGTTCGTTCCTTGAGGTCAAGGGTTCTAGCGAAACAACGCATCGAATTGTTAGACGGTAATTTGTAAATACTTAATGCTAAGACCGAAAACAGATACAGTTCGATATTTTAACCGATCTAAAAAAGGGGAAGGCTCTAAATTGAATCGTATTTTTTGTGTTGCCTCAAAACTTTTTACTGGGTGTACTGATTTTAAGATTTTTTTTAATTAGAATGTTGGTGCTTGTCGTGTGGTTCCATTGCAATTTGAGTGAGATTTGACGAGTAGTTTTTGAATAATTCCTAAAAATGTGCATTGTTACATACTTTCCGATGTAATTTGAAGTCGGTTATTTTCTTTGTTAGAGAACAGACAATTATTATCTGTAGAAATCGATATATTATAAAATAGATAGACAGTAATGATATTCAGGTGCAACTATAGTTATTTATATGTAGTACTGTCGGTACGAATATCGTATGAACTTTAATAACTGAGTGAGTATTAAACAAAGCCGAATTTTTAATTTTCGGAACAGGAGTAGAAACTTGTTGCTAATATCAAAATTATCTCAATTGTCAAAAAGTATTATATAAATACCTTCGTTGACCTTCGTTACGATTTTAGCAGATTTTGAAACTACCGCCCGGAGCAGGCCCCGATTTGCCCCTACTAGATCCGGGGCAGTTAACTGAATGGCATAAGGTTTATATAAAAATGCGTCGTTAGCACCTTTTAACAAGAGAATTTTTTTTAATCTCCCTCTCCTTACGTTTTTGATGGTAGTATCAAAAATACCAGTGGATCTAAGCTTTCAACTCTTTCCAAATCGTAAAATACCACGATTAATTTTTACCTATACGAAATACTCAATATATCGTGAACTTTAAAACTACAGACGATGACCTTTTCGAATACAAGTACATAATGAGAAATAGGAGAGTGCTTAAAATTCTTTTTCCTTTGTATGATTTTTATGAAGTGACGAATAATTATTTTAAACATTTTCTTTGACAAAAGAAATTCATTATGCACTAATTGATTGTCTGCGAAGCTCCTAAAGTATTTTTACGCAAGCAGCGTTGATGTGCAAGTAGATTGAAGATCGTCAATATTATTCGAAATACAGTATCCACACAGTTTATCAATAGTAATAATGAAAAGCGAAAATATATATATATTTGTAAAGGAAGATCTCAAGAACTTGTACTGAGTTACATGGCCTATGTTTTAACGGAAAGAAATTGGAAGCGAGCGAAAAGCTAGTCTTTAGGTACTATATTACTACATACATTGAAATATACCGTGTCCTATACCCAAAAATTAGCGAGGTTAGTATGGATGTCTTGTATCTAAAAGTATCTGGAAGAGATTACCTACTCTTCTTTCGAAAACCCCATCTTACTCCTTTCTTAATACGTTTTTTACCAATGTTTTCTTTTTTCAATGACATATAGTCGGTATAGGTATAGTAAAGGACATTGTTATTCTGCTAAAATTATGACGTATTTGTGTGACTTTTAGAGTAGTTACAACAAAGAGCAACACGGAGGGGAGTAGCCATGTACAGGCGTTCCCCTCTGTCAAGGTATAAGGCCAAATGGCCATATGCGTACAATAAAACTAGTTGCAGCCGCTCTGATCACTAGACTAAATCTAGTTGCGCGATTGAATCAACGTCCTTCAAAAAATGCCAAATTGTTCTGTTTTTTGCTTCAAAAAAAGATCTGCCACGTCAAATTTACTAAAACATGGCGTTACCTTTCATACGTAAGTATTTTTTAATCACATTATTACTTGTATTCTACTTTTAAACCTTTTTTAAACTTAAAAATTACAAATATTATCGGTCGTGTTGACTCGATTTGTTTACCAACATAGGCCGCTCGCCCTCATACAATATGCGGATCGGTCGAGCGACTGATCGGAGTCTATTTCCGAGAAGTCACTGTCGCCGAGCGATAGTGTTGTTACCGGTTTGTTAGTAGAAAGTTATCGATAAAAACGGCAAAGGCAAAAGAGGTGACAGACATTTTTGAGATCTTGATTTTTTTATAATATAATATTGCTAGCTTTTTTTAATAAACATAGTTATATAATAAAATTGCATTAAATTAAATATAATACGCGTATTACGAGTATTAATACATTTTACTAGAATTACTTAATGTGAACTTCGACCATAATGTTTTATATAAAAATTTGGCAGGTTTTCTGAAAATCCAAATTTAAGGGATACATGGAAAAAAATTGTAATAACAGACAGACCTGGACGCCCACAAAAAATAGTGTAATTTGTTCAGATCATATCAATACCACTAACTTTTAAGTGTTGGCGAACAATAGAAGGATTAGTCGAGGGTACCAAACCAACACTAACGCCACACTGTTTTTGTCCCGTAAGTTTTTTTTTTGTACAAGGTAATCAAGATATGGTTCACCTTTGTCATAGTAGTGAAACGAAACTTAGATTTGTCAACTTTGAAAATTAACAATGTTAAATCCATCCTTTCAGAGTCATCAACAAATCATTCAATCTAGCAGATGACAGGCTATCATCTTATGATGCCATTAGTGCTACGCTCCCTATTCCTGATTCGTTGACATCACAGTGTACATCATCAACTCCTCAAAATGTGGGTTAATTTTAAATCGTTTATTGTAGACTGGCATTGTTTGGCACAACAACGTTGCACCAAACGTATTGTGACATAATTATAATAGTTAGACATATGCTGTCGCGACACTTTTTAACCGACTTCCAAAAAGGGAGGAAGTTCTCAATTCGACTGTATCTTTTTATGTATGAACTTCAGAACTTCAGAACTTTTGACTGGATGGACCAATTTTGATAATTTTTAATTTAATAGAAAGCTGATGTTTATCATGTGGTTGCGCTTAAATTTCATCGAGATCTGATAACATCTTTTGAGTAACCTTTGATAACGCGTATATATTACACATATTGTATTACTTGTCGATGTAATTGAAGTCAGTTTTTTTTTTTTCGTTTGCGAGCAAATACATTATAGTAGATAATGATGTATTCTACAAAGTCTTACTACATTTTGTATTTCTATTATCATTAGTTTTTGCAGCGCACGCAATGTAAGGAATTTTTTAGGATATTTTTTTATCCCTTGGGTTACATTATTGGAGTTTTAGTAAAGATCCCTAATATTTTTAAAAATATAGTATAACCTATGTCGCTCAAGGATAGTGTAGCTTCTCAACGATGAAATAATTTTTTGAATCGGTCCAATAGTTTCGGAGCCTATTCAATGCTAACAAACAAACAATCAAATCTTTACTCTTTATAATCGTTTATTTTACATGAAGATGTTTGATTTGTAGTTTATAATAAATTAAGTCTATTTTTATAATAATATCTTACCTTTGTATCACTTTAAAAACATTATTTCCCTAACCGAGTAGTTGAATTTATCGATAATGCATATCGACAGTTGTTACAACCACGGCTGTTAGCAACTTTTCAGTGTAGTTGCGGCGTGTCATTATACTGTAATGACATAGAATGTATCTATGTGTGTGTGAAAAATGTAAGTGTGATTTTAATTTAGTATGTGTGAGTTTCGTAGTGACAGACGATTATTTTTGTGTGGGAATTAGATAAAGTGTGCATGTGTGTAATTTCCCCCCGCAAAAAATGACAGAAAGTTTTGTATCGGTAACAAACGCAATAGCCACTCCCCTCCGTGTTGCTCTATGAGTTACAATTAAGATTAATAAATATAAATATATAAGAAGCTATTAAATATTAATTGTCAAATGCGACTGACATTAAAAAAAAAAAAAATTTAGTCCAGTCGTTCGGAAATTATGCATACATTTCGGCGATTCATTTTATTTATCTAATATATCAAATTCTCGTGTCGCGTTGTTTGTAGTTAAACTCCTCCGAAGCGGCTTGACCGATTCTCATGAAATTTTGTGTGCATATCGGGTAGGTCTGAGAATCGAACAACATCTATTTTTCATACCCCTAAGTTATAAAGGGGGGGGGGGGGGTTTAGAAGGTTAATAAAATATATGGCAAAACAACGTTTGCGGGGTCAGCTAGTATATATATAGAAATATAAACTACTGGCCGAGTATTACACCAATGCATTTACACCAATAGTCACACAGAGAGTGTATATTGATTTGTATCATAAATAAATAATAACGCCGGCATTACCAGACTGTTTTCAAGAAAGCTTTTCGTTATCAACGATCTAGATTCAATACGATGTACTTTTTACGATTATTATTAAACGATAATTAATTATCAGTCAATAACAGTCTGTCTTCTTTTGTTTACTCCAAGGGAGGGGGGGTTATTTATCGATTTATTTAATATTATATTATATATTGTACAAATTAAATTACATTAAGGGAAATAACAATATTCTAAGTAAAAAAAAAATGCACAGGTGGACAACCCCCATCAATATAGAAAATATTGACTTTATTTATTTGATTGATAACATAAATAATAAATATGTACGATTTTTTTTGTGTTACCCACGGTTCGCTTAAACCGTATATAAATATCATGGTTTCCTTTTTCTCAAATTCTAAATTTTGTTTTTATTTAGTACTATTGACGAAATCATCGAAAATCAGACGTAAATAAGTTTTTTTTTTTCTTTTAATAATTTTTCTTTTTGGTCATTAATTATTGTGAGCACGTTGTGACATTTTGAAAATATTACGATTGTGAATTTCATGTTTTTATTATTATTTTGTTGTATGAAATTTATAACAATTGTGTAATCTATTGACATATGGAGGGGTTCTCATAATTTTGTAATGTATTATATTTTATTCTGAGATTTTAGATATTTGTTCTTGTTGTTTATTGTTTTGTTACTAATCAAATAACTACAGTTGTAAATTTATTGACTATGTTGCACTTTGGATCTTTTCTGTGTTCTCAATTTGTTATAATTATTATTACTATTTTTTTTAAATCATTGTCTTAAAGACCTAAGGAATTGTTAAATTATTAAGTTAGCCCAACTGTAAATTCTTTTTAATCTAGAATAATTTTATTGTAATAATATAATTAACAAATGCGACGTTTTGATACTTTGCTAACGTTATTACAATCATAATCAAATGTGACTGATTGTAAAAATATGTATTACTATTTGATTGATTATTCGAGCGTCATTATTGTAAATGCTGTGCCCATCTGTAATTGCGGGTACACGAACATTTTAACATAATGTACGTACGCTAGATAGTTTGCTGTGTACCTTGCGTTGATGAGCCTTGAATAAATAAAATAAAATATCAAAAATTTCGATCTAGCGGGTACATCGTTCCATAGCTTAATTGGCTAGAGCGCCGACACGGTCAGTCGGAGACCGAGTTCGTCCCCGCTAGAGCGGTCAATTTTTGATATGATATTAAAAAATGTTTATAAATAATGAAGTATGAAATATAAAAATTTGAACTACATATAATTTATTTATGGATATCATATAATATTAATACGCTAAGGATAAGATGTTTGCCTCTCTTTTTAGAAAAAAAACCTCACAATTACTCCACATAATTTATATATCATTTTATAGATAATTGCTTGCTCTACCGGTATCTACAACTAAAAAATTTAAGCTATGTAAAAACGAAGGTTAGTTATGCTTTAAGAAGAAGGAAGCCTATTTTTTCCTCAAATCAACGCGTTTGAAACCGCGGAGCCCAGATAGTTATACTTTATTTGTTAATCCAACGACGTTATGATATGACAATATAACATAATTCTGCTGAAATAATAATTGCGACCTTGTCAGAATGGCTATTCGTTACTCTTTCACGCAAAAACTACTGAAATGATTGCAAAGAAACTTATTACCTACGTAGATAGCTGGATCCAGACAAAATAACACATTGGAAACTTTTCATTCCGATCTTTCCACGGAATCCGATATTACGTGGGTGAAACTATAGCTAGTATCAGCTAGTATTAGACAAACGTACCTTTGACCAATTTAAACTATATCTGCTGTATATCCCTTTATATGTGTGTTTGTCTGTTGTGTCTGTAATCTGTATATATGTCTGTGATATCGTAACCAAACTAACTAACGACAGTAACTAACTAATAATAGTAACGAAACGAAACTATAGAACATTTTAAGACTCAATTTGAACTATTTGATTGTATTTGAAAAATCATCTAATATATAAAATTCTCGTGTCACAGTTTTCGTTGCCATACTCCTCCGAAACGGCTTGACCGATTTTGATGAAATTTTTTGTGCTTATCCGGTATCTATGAGAATCGGCCAACATCCACCCCTAAATTATTTTTTTTTTTATTTTTTAGACAAAATTTATAATTTCTATTTTTTTATGATACAACATTAAAAAATACATACAACCCTAAATTTTCAACCCTCTACCATCAACCCCTATTTTTAAATGGCAAGACAACGTTTGCCGGGTCAGCTAGTTTACTGTAAAAAACAATTAGTAACAACAGTATTTGATAAGGGCATTGTATGCGTTCGTGATTTGTTTATAGTTAGAAAGTGCATAAAAATACGAGCGATAATAATTAGTCGATAAGACCTCGAGATAAGATTAGGTTCCAACTTCCTTTATTGAATTGAATAAACAAATCACATCGGTCAACAACTGATAAAAATTTTAACTAAATTTAGGTTAAAATAACTGATGATTACGAACTTACAAATTTATTGTATACCTACTCTTTTTACCTTTTTAAATGTAAGGTTTGCAATTCTGCTAATTGCAATTATACTCTGTTCTGTGTGAGAGAACGAAATAAATAGTTTTATATTTATTATTGATAATTGTATAAACATAGCATAAATTTGACTTTAAAGGAAGGAAAAGGGAGTAACAAATCATTGGGGGACCAAACGTTTTCCGACAATGAGTTTTGACGAAACACGTTTTTATGATAGGTAACTGACAAATTAACGAGGATTTTGTTAGGTCATAAACGATCATAAAAATGTCTGTCGATTTTAAATAACACTTACACTATAATCTATATATGTATAATGTTTACAAGAGCGGGCTGAAAAGTTCTGAGAGGACTTATCAAAGATTAAGGTTTTTCAGGAAGAAGTTGTAGTTCACGTTTGTCGACAGTTTTTTTAAACGTTGATAAGTAGCTGTGTGAAGGTTGGTTGAAAACTTTGACTAGTTGAAGGCTTCATATATTTCATATACTATTTAAAAAAAAAAAAATTATATTGAAATCAAGAAATTTTCGGCCGGCGACCTCGTGCTACTGCAACATCGGCGACGTAACACCTTGCGCCACGTGAGTCCAACTGACCGACCAAATTAGTCTTAGTATACATTACTGTTAAGCTTAAATTGTAAGTAGTATTAAGTACAGTACAAATAGTAGTTAGTAAGTTGTAGAAAAAAAAAAAAAAAAAAAAAAAAAAAAAAAGACTTAAACCCAAAACACAAAAAAAACAACCGAGGCGTCATCGGTGACCTCAAAGTCATCGGTGTCGCTCCGGAAAAGAGTCTTAAAAAAGCTTGCTACCGTAACAGGCGCATCTGCTGATCCGTTGCCGTCGACATCAAGCGACCAACTGACACAGCAACAATATAAAAACGTGGCCGAAATAGTAATGGTCCATACCGATACAGCATCTGAGCCTCCAATGTCGGATTTGGAGGACAGCGAGGCGTCCCCGGAGGGCTCGCTCGCATCGGCGAGCAGCAGGAGAACCTCCCTGCTATATACCACTCCAAGGAGAGGCACAGGCGTTGAGATGGACATGGTCACGGGTGTGGCCAACAAACTTCTGCAACGCGGAAAGGAAGCACTGGAGAGTGCCGAAAAAATGAAACGGGAGTTAAAGATCACCGTCTACGAGAGCCTACAGGGGTTGTATGAAACGGTCCTGTCGCTCTCGGACTCACGAAATCGGCATAAATGTGCCCTCGAGAAGGAGCGCGCCCGTCACGCCCAAGAGCTAGTGAGGGTTGAAAGAGCCCATACAAAGGAGCTCACAGAAATGAAAAAGACGCTCCTCTCGGGGATACAAACAGTGCAGACAGACGTTGCAGAGTCATTAAGGGAGACTCGAGCCGTGCGTTCCTGGCTGGGCTACGAGACGGTTGAGCCCTTTCATCAGATACGCGAACTCCGGGAGATACAAGTGGAGCTCCAGGAGAAACAAAATGAGATCTGGAGGGCAATTTCGTTGGCCAAGGCCGGCAGTGAAGTGCCCCCACAGACCAACTTCGTGTCTCAGGAGGCGCTAGAGGCGGTGGGGAAAAAGATAGGTTCGATCTCAAGCTTTCTAGAGAAGCTCAAGGGTGACTTAGCAGAGACCAGAACCCTTCTCACTGCGAAAATAGACAACATTCCGTTGGCTTTGGACGACGAAAGCCGCACACAATCAAATATGGACACGGTGTGGAAAAACCAAATTGAAGAAATTTTACACCAAACAAAAATTACCAACATTCAACTATCCAATCCCCAAACACACCCAGAACTGGATCTGACCCCTTTATTCGAAACGCTTAACGAAAAAGTGGAGATCATGTCCTCGGAGGTGCGCACCTTGAGGGACTCGAACAAGATCACGACCTCCCCAAAGAAACCGTCACTGGAGACAGAGATGGCGGTTCGGGAAGTCAAAGAGACCCTCAATACAATTAAAGAAGGCGTCACCAAACTGGCTCCTCGGGCGCCGACTACCTACGCCCAGGTCGCAGCTCGACCCAAACAAGAGAGTGCGGAGCAAAGACCCAACCACACTCTCATCATCTCGTCCCGGAACCCGCAGGAAACTGGCGAGCAAGTACTAAACAAAATCAAAGACTCGCTGGACCTAACGAAGTCCGGGGCAAGGATGGAAAGGGTCCGGAAAGCTCGCGACCAAAAAATTGTAGTGAGGTGCGCCTCAAAAGAGGATATGGTCAAAATAAGGGGTCAAGTCCAAAAGAACGCAGACTTGACGGTGCGGGAGCCCACAAACCAGGACCCCCTGGTTTGCGTGCGGGGAGTGCTTTCAAGTTACACCAACGAGGAGATAGTAGACCTCATCAAGGCCCAAAATGGCCACATCCTCGAAGGAGTAGACGAGAAGGCACTTAAAATGAAGGTGCGGTTTAGGAAGCGCGCCCGAAACCCCCACGAGTGCCACCCTGTGATCGAGCTTTCCCCGGTACTCTGGAAAAAGTTTATAGACAGGGGCAAGATATATATAGGATTCGGTAGATGCGCAGTCGAGGATCAGTCCCCCCTCATCCAGTGCATGAGGTGCCTTGGATTCGGACATACCAAAGCACTCTGCAAACAGGACAAAGACGCCTGCAATTACTGCGCTGGTGAACACACGGGGGGGAACTGCCCCTCGAAAGCGAAGAGTGACCTGCCCCAGTGTATAAACTGTCTCAGAGCCAAAAGATCTGGTCATGACCTGGGACACACTGCATACAGCGCGGAGTGCCCAGAACGAATAAAATGGGATAATATAGCGAGATCACGGGTGCAATATTGCTAAGGGCGACCCGGGAGCCAAAGTTTTGGTCCCTAACAAAGAGGCGGACGGTGCAGGATGCGCTATGCGCTTTATACAAGCAAACCTGCAGCGCTCAAAGTTGGCAACTAGTGAACTACTTCAGGTGGCCCAGAAAAAGGGGATCTCTTTCGCCCTAGTACAAGAACCGTATACCGGTAGAACAGGCGAAATGAGACAATACCCAGGCACGAAGATCATTCAGTGCACCCTGGGCCGCCAGAAACCAGTAAAGGCGGCGATTATCGTGTTCGGTGACAACGTGGAAGTCATTCATGATCCCCAAATTGTCACCGAGAACGTGGCCGCCGTCTTCGTAAAGGCCGGCCGACTCGAGCTTGGCATACTGTCCGTCTACTTCGAACCAAGGGACCAAGATATAGAACCATATCTCAAACAGGTGAGAACGGCTACCGCGAAGTTTCCCACACACCATCACATAGTGGCCGGTGACGTCAACGCCTGGAGTCACTGGTGGGGCAGCAGCTCCGAAGACCAGCGAGAAGCACAACTCCACGGATTTATCACTGAAATGGACCTCCACATTCATAACAATGGGGATGTACCCACGTTCGAGACATACAGAGGAGACAGGTTATACTCGAGCTGCGTGGACTTGACCCTAACCAGTCAGTCACTTCTCGCGAGACTGGAAACCTGGCAAGTGGAACGAAATCTGATCACATCTGATCACAACGCCATAACGTTTAGACTGCGCACTGAGGGGCCCTTAAAACCATTGGTCCCAATCTCGACGCGCAGATACAACACTAAAAAAGCGAGATGGACCGATTTCACCGCGACCCTAACATCCAGCCTCGCAGAAGAAAGCGTCACTCTGAGTGCCGTCCATAAAGTCTCGAACAAGGATGAGCTGGAGGGAATGATCGCAAAATATGTCACGATTATTCACCGCACATGTGAGAGGACCATTCCGAGGATAAAACCGTGGAAAGGCGACCCCCGACCACCCTGGTGGTCGTCTGAGCTAGACTCCCTGAAAAGGGAGCAATTAAGAGCCAAACGTCGCATAAGAAACGCTGCACCCTGCAGAAGGCCTGGCGTCATCGAAGAGTACGTACGGGCCAAGGAGAAATACAAAAAGGCAGCAGACGAAGCAGCCACTCGGAGCTGGAAGGAGTTCTGTACGGCACAGGACCGTGAAAGCGTATGGGACGGTATCTACAGAGTTATCAGAAAGACCTCTCGTAGGCACGAGGACGTACTGCTAAGAAACGAATCCGGCGAAACGCTGTCACCAGAACAGTCGGCAAAACTTCTGGCCAAAACGTTCTACCCAGACGACTCTGTAGACACCGAAACCATCTATCACAAACAGATCCGAGAAGCCGTAGAAAGCAAAACTCCCGCGGAGTTAGAAGATCTGTCCGACGACGACCCGCCGTTTACGGCCGCGGAGCTGGAACAGGTTCTTTTGAGCCAAAATCCCAAAAAAGCTCCAGGCCCAGACGGGTTGACGTCGGATATATGCGCGGCGGCAATAAACTGCGACAGGGAGTTATTCCTAGCTTTGGCGAACAAATGCCTATTGCTATCCTACTTCCCCAAGCAGTGGAAGGTCGCCCACGTATGCATCCTCCGCAAACCAGCCAAAGAGGACTATACTCACCCGAAGTCCTATAGACCTATCGGACTCCTGTCGATCCTAGGAAAGACAGTTGAGAAAATGATGGTAGGTAGACTTCAGTGGAGGCTCTTCCCTACGCTGCACCGAAGCCAGTACGGATTCATGCCACAGAGGGGAACGGAAGACGCCCTCTACGATCTCGTCAAGCATATCAGGCAGGAAATGGACTCTAAGAAGATAGTACTTCTGGTATCGCTTGACATAGAGGGCGCTTTCGATAATGCATGGTGGCCGGCTCTCAAAAAACAGCTGGTGGACAAGCATTGCCCGAGAAACCTATTTACTATGGTCGCCTCATACCTCCAGGATCGAAAGGTCATTGTTAACTACGCCAGAGCGACCAGTGAGAAGGAGACCACGAAGGGTTGCGTCCAAGGATCCATTGGCGGGCCAACCTTTTGGAACCTCATACTGGATTCGCTGCTGAGAAAGATCAGCGATATGGGAGTGTATTGCCAGGCCTTTGCGGACGACGTGGTCCTCGTCTTCTCCAGCCAAAAATCCGGCAACCTACAGACCTCAGCCGAAACCACCTTAGCTGCCGTACAAGAGTGGGGTATACATAACAAACTGAGCTTCGCCGCGCATAAGACCAACGCGATGGTGCTCACTAAAAAGCTGAAATACGATACCCCCATAATCCATATGTCCGGCACCCGACTGAGGCTTGTAGATCAAATTAAACTGCTGGGGCTCATTTTGGACTCGAAGCTCACTTTTAACGCGCACGTATCCGCCGTATGCAAAAAAGCTGCGGACATTTATAAACAGCTTGCGCGCGCGGCGAGAGTAACTTGGGGTCTGAATGGAGAGATCGTACGGACCATATATGTGGCGGTAATAGAGCCCATCGTTCTGTACGCAGCGAGCGTATGGTCCTCTGCAGCAGAGAAGTTAACCATACGAAAGCAACTAAACTCCCTGCAGAGAGGATTTGCACTGAAAATGTGCAGGGCGTACAGAACGGTGTCGCTTACATCGGCACTAGTCCTCACAGGCTTACTCCCGTTAGACCTTCGCGTTCGAGAGGCGGCCTTACTTTTTGAGACAAAAAAAGGTTACAGCACGGACCTTCTTCCACCGGGAAGAGAACTGGAGCGCAGGGTGGGACCAATGCAAAACCCCCACCCTTCTCTACTCATGCCAACAGAGTACGAGCGCTTAGAGAGTCTGAACCCCGAAGTCCTTGAGGAACACAGCATCGTCGGACCTCTCATCTTTACCGACGGAAGCAAAATAGAGGGTAAAGTAGGAGCTGCCCTCACATGCTGGGATCAAGACAGGGAAGTAAGATACTCCACTTTCCGGTTAGAGCCGCACAACACTGTCTTTCAATCCGAGATGTACGCACTCTTCAGAGCAGTGGAAATGGCAAAAACCTCAAAGTCACGCTCCATCAACATCCTGAGCGACTCGAGGTCATCTTTAGATCTGATGAGGAGCCCCTCAGTAACTCACCCTCTGGCCGTGGAAATGAAGAGTCAAATCAGACAGCTCCGGGAGGAGAATAAGACAGTACGGTTCTTTTGGTTGAGGGCCCATGTTGGAACACCGGGCAATGAGAGAGCGGACGAACTAGCCAAAAGGGCGGCTTTAACGAAAAAGACGGCACCTGACTACGACAGAGTACCACTCTCGTATGTCAAAAGGCAGATACGGGAAGCGTCTGCCAGGGTGTGGCAAGACAGATACAATTCTTCGGAGACTGGCTCGGTCACGAAAATATTCTTACCGGATGTAAAGACCGCTCGCAGACTGGTAAGGAAATCGGCACCAACATCTGTCGACACACAAATTCTGACCGGCCACGGAGGATTTGCGGCGTATCTTCACAGATTCCACATCACTGACAGTCCTTCGTGCGTCTGCGACCCGAATTGTGAGGAGACAGTTCTGCATATTATACTGAGCTGCCCGAGGTTCAGTAAGGAAAGGCTGGATCTGGAACTCAAACTCCAGATTAAATTAGACCAGCCATCGCTCCATACCATCCTGGAGAGCGAGACTAGCAGAACGTCCTTCCTCACATTCGCGAGAAAGGCCGTCAATACAGCCGCAAAGAGGAACAGCACGCTTTCTCCACCACTGGCTTTAACACCTACGCAGAATGCCAACACCGTCGTTCTTACAACACACACTCAGACACACAACACACAAACACAAATAGAACAAAACCGTGTCCAACAAGTAACTCAGCAGGACAACATCACGGCTCCGCGGATGTCTCCTGGCCGCACCCTTCTGGGCCAAATAACTAGGACCATGTCTTCCTCACTGCAGAACCTGTTCAGGAATAGAGCCAACCAAAACGCACCTCCGCAACCGACTCAGAGCAGGATGACACAATCCTCGCCCAGTGAAGTGAACGGAAGTGGAGAAGTTGGTATTAGGACCAGATGCGTGGCTCTATTCATGGACAGCGAAACGGAGAGGATGGGAATAAGCTTCTGTCGCTCTGAAGAACGCAATCAGCTGGCGATTTCGCCGGGGCTCGCCTTACTGATAAACGGTAGCACCCAAAAGACAAGCATAAAGCGCACAAAAATCACAGCGCTAGCGCAAGAGCAGGAGGGCGACCCGACCTATCGTTTATTGCGGTTGAAAAACAAAGAGATCGCACTTTTCGAATGGGGAGAGACGTCCGCCTTCGCGCAGTCCAGCTTGTGGCTACAGCGCTTGGGCGAGATCCCCGGAGGAATCCCCGGAAGAATCAGTGTCGATTCGATGAGAGTCGGTTATGATAGAGGCAACGTATCGGATAGGTACGGTTGCCTAATGGCTTCTAAGAACAGTGAGGTCATTGTTTACGAAGACAGGGGGGAGGATCTTGGTTACTTAAGACCGAAATCCAAAACACCTTCATCCCCTGCATTGCCGACTGTCAGCGAACCCGCACCTAGTGGCTCGGAGCGCCTACAACAAAAGATCGAGAACCAGAAGGTTGAACAACGCAAAGCAAGGGCCGCACCTGAGTCTAAGCCGAGCTCGATGTCATTGGCGACCTTTATCCAGGCAACCATCTCCCCGAAACAAGGTAAGCTCCCGCATCACCCCTCTCCCAAAAAGGCTGGACAGGGAGAGCGACTATCGGGGACGCTGAGCGGGTTCACCAAAGACGACAGTCCGAGGCACCCGGAGGCGTCACTCGCCGCTCGAACTAGGGCCGATATGGGACAAGTAGAACCACCAAGACTTCGACCTGCGTCCACACCGTTTCAACATGCAGAGAACGCCCTAATCGAGTTCCTGGCCATAATAAAGGCAAACCGCGAGGTAAGCCTGGCCACCTGCAAAAAGATCATGCAGGCCTACCAGTACGATCACCAAAGGCTACTGGAGGTGGAACTCGAGGAAGCCGAAGCAGCCATATACAACAGCAAAACCCGACAAATACTCAAGGGCAAGATGTCGGGTAGGTATATGGCTGCATATAACACCACAGCAGGTTTTGTGAGCGCGGTCGAGTCTGAGGGGAGTGACGAGGAGTCTCAAACCTTCGACACACCTGAAGGGGACCCGGTGGTGGTAGTGGCCAGATGCACGAAAGTAATGCTGGGCGACCGGATGCTGCGGATGGCGAAAACCATCTCGGGCGACCGGGAAGCCGGTTTACCGTCCGTGACCTGGGGGCTACCATCGCTGGAGTGGATAAACGGTGTACCGGGATGCGGTAAGACAACTCGCATAGTCAGGGACTTCGATGAGGACACGGAGGTCGTGATTACGACCACAGTCGAGGCGGCCAAAGACCTAAAGGAAAAACTGGCGCACCGCTATGGCAACAAGGCCAAGCAAAAGGTGCGCACTATGGCATCCGTGCTGGTAAATGGTTTCCGTGAGGGCTCAAAAATCAAACGCCTAACGGTGGACGAAGCCCTCATGAACCATTTCGGAGCCATAGTAATGGCCGCCCGACTATCGGGAGCAGAGAAGGTAGTCCTCATTGGAGATATAAATCAGCTGCCGTACATCGACAGGGACAACCTGTTCGAAATGCGGTACCGCAGACCAAACCTGTTAACAACCATCTCATGTGAGTTGTCATGCACGCATCGTAACCCCAAAGACGTCGCCTTTGCCATCAGTGAGGTTTACAAGACCGTGTACAGCTCAAGCACAAAGATCCGATCTTTGCGAGTGGAGAGCCTCACGGGCGCGCGCATTCCTGTAGGAAGGGACCGGACCTTGTACCTGGTCTTTACGCAAGAGGAGAAGAGATTGCTGACTGACCAGGGATACGGGTCTGGTGAGGGATCGCGCGTCTTAACCATCCATGAGGCGCAGGGCCAGACCTATGAGGACGTCGTTGTCCTCCAGACGAAGACAAGGAGGCTCAAGATTCACGACAGCGTCTCGCACGCTGTAGTCGCGGTGACTAGGCATACCAACACCTGTGTCTATTACACCGACGACCGTGACGACGCAATTGGTCGCTTTGTGACGAAGGCAGCGGAAACTTCTGAAAAAGATATCCTCGAGCACAGCCTCAGGATGGCGATTCACCACAGGGATGCCGCCGTCATTGAGGGTGTGCTCGAAATGTTAAAATTGTAGCACACCTTACTTGTAGGAATAAATTGTATAAGGAAAAAACTTAGGAGTAAGAAAAAAAAAAAAAAAAAAAAAAAAAAAAAAAAAAATTACTAATAATAACATAGGTTAAGTGTATATTGTAAGTAGGCCAAGTAGGCCATAAGTGTACATATACGTTAGCTAGACAATAAGTGTACATATATTATAGATAGCAAGTAAGTGTATATATAAACATAGATAATAATAATTATTATAATAGTGACAACAATAATTAAAGTAAGGCGCAATATAATTCTATGTCTTTTTGCATGTAAGATATCAATTAAGTTTAGCATAATTTTGGTCGGTGGACTCACGTCTGCATTAGGGATACTAAGATAGAATAATTAGGTCTCTTAGTGTAAGCTGCAGTAGTGTAACAAGTAAACGATCAGTAATAAAACTTAAAATCGGAATAACAAAAGCATGGGCACTTTAAGCCTGTGGACATAACTTTATTTAAAAAAAAAAAAAAAAAAAATCAAGAAATTTTTACTTCTTTGAGCTTATAATATCGTATTTTCTTTAATTTAAACAACGAAAATATGAAAAATTAGGAAAATTCTGCTATATATCTAAGTCAAGGTCTCATATTTTTTTCTTGGCACGTAATCATCACGTAACTTTTTTATATCCATAAACATATTAGTAAAATTGAAGTGTCTGTAATTTCAAAATAACTGTTTTATCAAGTGCGTATAGTTATTTACACGATACTAAAAAACAAACAAACGATATATAATTTTTTTGTCTCTCTGTCTTTCTGTTTGCCGGGGCTAATCTTCGGAAAGGCTGAACGATTTTTATGGGACTTTCATCAGAAGAGGAGATTATGGAGCAACATATAGGCTACTTTTTGTCCCGGAATTCCCGCGAAATCGGGATACGCGTGCAAAACCGTGTTTACAGTGCCCAAGTATTTTACCTACCGTCCTGATACCCGCCGTTCTCTATTAAATACAATTTTTGCGAGCAAATCTATACACACATCTAAAACAATATTATAAAGCGGGCACATTATAAAGCTAAAAAGTTTGTTAGTTTGTATAAAGTCGCTAATCTCATGAACTACTGGTTCCAATTGGAAAATTCTTTTTGTGTTCGAAAGGCCATTTACCGAAAAAGGCACCCGCGGCGCACAGCAGTAGAAGGGTAGATCAAAAGTGAAAACCCACACTATTTAATTGAGATAGAACGGAAAATATTTGTATATTTAGTAGAAACCAATGATAATGGTCTTTTTTTATAAGAAAATATATTCTTGTTACCTTAAAATTAGTACCTAAATATTGAGGAAGGCTGTAGGCTGTTTTCCACCTCAAATTAACGTGAATGGAGCCGCGGGGCACAGATAGTAAATTAATAATGTAATAACCTCAGTGTATGACTGTCGATAAATAACTCTGTGATGTAAATATAAAAGTGCATAAGTGGGAAAAGGAATCACGTAAATAAGTTTCCTTTAAATGTTTATATTAAGATGAACAATGGTAGTTAAACAACAGTAATTCGAGTTATTAGTTGAACATTATAAAATTCGTAGATTCCGAATTACGAATTAAAAATTTATATGGTAAAGTAACAACTACAAACTACTTTTGTGCTAAATTTCATCTTTACACTCAATCAGTTTTCGATATTTCGTTATGAATGAATGACTTAACGATTTTATATATGTGTATAGTATAAAATTCCATATATAAACCTGCCTGAATATGACAGGAAAACCATTGTAAATATATATATATATATATATATATATATATATATATATATATATATATATATATATATATATATATATATATATATATATATATATATATATATATAATAACTATATAGATTAAATTTGACGACGTCAAATAATCAAGTCAACTTAATTAGTGATAAAAGTTAAAAATATATATTTTTTTTCTAACAACCAGTAGTACTAAATTTATTATTACCATATGTAAAGAATGCAGGTAGTCATTTTAAAACTAACCAAACAGGTTTAAATGTAAACTTTGTTGATAAGAATGAGAAAGTACTTAAAAACATTGTAATACAATTTAACAGAGTAATAATAAAATTGTAGTGGTCTCAAACTACATCTTACTTTAATTGAAAAAGTAAAGTAAAGTAAATTTTAAACTGAAATGAAAAAGTAATTATTTTATTTATCATGTAAAAAAATTATAAAAGTAAAAAAAAATTGACACGATTTCATATATTTTTAAACAACAATTTGAAAAAAGCTCCATTCTTAATAATTATTTAAAAAAGAATATTTTTAAATACCTTTTTAGGAAGTCTGGTAATATAAATTTTCCTTTTCATTATTTAACACTTTTGAACTTTGCACTAACTCTAACATAGAGTACATAAAGAAGCACATTAAGATGTTTAAACTACAACAAACTACTCTTACATATTTTAACATTTGAAAATGGAACAATGTCAAATAAAAGGAAATGTCTGACGAGCACTTTACTTTCCTCTTTAAACTAATGATTAAAAAAAAGATAAGATTGTGTATTTATGTGTTGTATGTGTGTCAATCATTAGGCATCGCATTATCTGGATTTTTAATCTATTTTAATCTTCAAAAAGCTCTCTATATCAAACACATTTATAATCTGTCCAGTCATCTGTTATTTACTCCATAGATATAAGAGATTATTTACACTGTTTGCTTTGTGATAGTATTTGAAGGATGGCCTTTTATTGCTTCCATGAACATCAATGTAAATTTAAAAATATATTTTATACTACTAAATATTTGTACACAACAATAGTTAGCTACACAATTTAAAAAAAAGGTACTAGTGTCTAAAAAAAATGGAATAGAATTGTAAAATGATGCCGTGCACATAAAAAAAAAGTTGTGCTATCTACATTAAAATTTTACAAGTCTTACTAAGTTTGGAATATCGTGGGACTCCTCCTGCAAGATAGTGGGGGAGCTTAGGAGGGGGTCCCGGTCATCACCAGGCCGGTCCGGAGGCCCCCGGTCTGAACGATTACGGCAGGCCCCGCATTTCTTCATTTCTATACATACTTCTCAACTTCGGACTGTGAATATGTCCACCAGGTTTATAAACAAAATGCTCTCTATAATTTTGTTTGTTACTGTTTTTATCAATATAATGATTATGTTAAAATTTTGTGTCATAAATACCAAATTTTCATTTTCATCCCTTAACTATTAATTAAACTTAGTATGCAAAAAAAATTCAATATAACTTATTTTATATACAACCTCTTTTTAAATTCAAAATAACATTTTTATAGATTTAAAGCAGTTATCAGAGATAACATTTTTACAAACAGTAAAGTTGTTTGACCTGTTTTAATAGCCAATATATTTGTTGGAAGAAATATTAATTATATATAATAATTGTTGAGGCAGTACCTATAAGAGTTATACTGTTGTTTATAATTTAGTAAATAACTAGAATTACCTCAATGTTGCAATCCAATAAGAATTCATCAATATGTATCTCAGATTGAAACTGATACAAAACAAAAATTATGTAAGAAAATACTAGATATTAAACTAACGCTACTGTTTAAGTGAAATGAGAAATCTACGACTATTTTATTTAGATGTGGATACTAAAACGACCCGTAAAGATCTTCTATAAACTAACATCAGGCATGAAGAAAATTCAATTGTATGCAAATGAAATAATTAACCATTAGCCCAAATAATGTCGGTCTATCAATAACAACGTTTCGAGCATTAGCTGTTACAGCTAAACCGACTAAAATAATAGTTACTTACAAAAATACGTTGTACTCCTCGGAGGGTAGCTGTTTTCCATAGAATTTATACAGGTTCAAATAATTAGTTCCATCATTGGAATTACAAAAGACAATACTTTAACTATTTACTCAATTTACCTTAAAATATAAACTTCGAATATCGTAATTTTTACAATGAACACAATGTGCTTACTTTCTTACTGACAAACTGACATTTTTATTACAAATTGCAACGTTACAGAGTATAATATTATTTTCAGTAATACAATAACCGGTATTATAAAATACAACCAATCAAACGTGAATAGTGTATTACTGTATTTACATACAATTCAATTTTTTTTATATTTTTTTTTTATTGGATAAAAACGTAACATTTAATAATATGTACATTAATAACAGATAAAAGCTTAATTTTATTTTACTATATAAATAAGATAAATTACATTAAACTAAAAAAAAACCCTTAAGTTATATATCTATACACATAATAAAATGGTAGGAATGTCAAAACTGTACATTGAATATTTTTTTTTAAAGAATACTTGGGGTGTGATCTACAATCGATACCGAAGCCAAAAATATAGTTTTTAGAATTTTGGTCTGTTTGTCTGTTTCTCTGTTTGACGGTTTCTCTGTTTGTCTGTATGTATGTCCGGGATAAACTCAAAAAATACCGCATGGATTTACTTCAAATTTGGCACGAATATTATTAAGAAGTCGGGTCAACATATAAGCTACATATTATCATGCTATCATCTACCGGGAACGAGCAGTGAACCTTTATTTCCTCAACGCATTCTGTAACAACGTGTAATCTAACGACGCATATTTGAATGTTGTTGTTATTATGTTAATAACCATGCTATATATGCTAGCTTCACACTGTAAATATCACGCAATATAAGTAACTAAGCCGATAAAGCCGTTGTTGGTTCCATGTAGATTTTCCATGTAGGAAGGGGCCAGCGTGTCTGAACAGGTTGCATCCCTTACTTGCACCCGGCCCATCTTCCATGGAATTAAACTCATACCATTCGGTCTCTTGCCATCATCTCTCAATACCGGTCGGCTCAAGTAGACTTGGCACGTTGATGCTGGCAAGGGACCGGCGTATGATATCGTTAAGTGCGGCATGTCTCGAGAAGCGGCCTGCACTTTTTAGGCATGACAGACCGCGATGTCCTAGCTTGTCGACATCACTGCCACAGGGACATATATGAGGAGCGTAGACCAGACCCCCAAGCCGTAGACAGGTTGCGATTCGGAGCATGTCAGGCTCAAGAAACGTTCCTGTATTTGACGAAGGGTACGCGTGAAGCCAGTAGCCGGAATCATGCGTACCCACGGCCAAAAGCCTAGCACGCGCCGAACCTGTACTACAGCTTAAAAGATTGTCATAAGTCAATTTGCAGTTTATGTCGTCCCAGCTCCTCTGTGAATTTGGAGAAATTGGAAAATTTTGACCTGTCCATGCAATTAAAAAAGCGTTTCTAGCTTCTTCTAAACCAGCAATCTCAAAGTTTGAAGGGGATGCCCATAAAATTTTATTTTAGAGATTCGCTGAATTATGGATAGAAGATAGGAAGGCTAGTAAAGCGAAACTGGAAATTTTGCGAAAAAATTTAAAAACTTGTTCAACAGTACATAATATATAGTAAAGAATTGAAGGACTTAACGTACCTAACATCTAACTAGACGTTTTGGGTTGAATTATACTATAATATTTTTTATAAATTAAATAGTATTTGTTGTCCATAGATACATATAGAAAATGAATATTTTTATAAAAAAAAATTAGAGTAGTAAATTAATTAGTTTTGGTAAGATGAAATTAATGGCATTTTCTACAATGTACTTATGATTTTATTGGTTTTTGTGCAACTCTAATTGTCAATGTCATATTCAGAAATTTTCATTTGTCTACACGTCATCTTGCTTGTCGTGTTTTGCCAAATGTTTAGAAGTTAAATTTTATTGGAAATATCAAGTTATTACTAAAATTAAAATGGTAAATATGTGCTTGGTGCATATACTTATTAATTTTATCAAATTAGTAAATCACTTTAATATTAAAAAGGCAACCAACTTAAGTAATTTCCGGCGTATGTAGTAATATTTAATAAACATTTTTCATGTTTTTAGGTTTTAATAGCAGCTACAGTATGTACTAAATCGGGGAAAGGTAAATAAATATATTTTTATTGGAAAAAAGTAAATGATATTTATATATTATTTTGAGTGTTTTGCTTATTTTATAATTTCCCATTTTCAGCCCTTGTTTCACGTCAGTTCGTCGAAATGACGAAGGCTCGTATAGAAGGGCTTTTAGCCGCATTTCCTAAACTAATGACTGGTGGGCGACAACATACATTCGTCGAAACTGAATCTGTCAGGTATGTTGTCCTTGGTACATTATATTAAAGAAAAATTCTTACTTTATTAGGCTTAATAGCCGCTCCACCGCCACCGCTCTACCACTCAGGTTAGACTTTCGTAAACGAAGTTTATTGCTAAGTTTATACACATTATAGCTTGCTGTGTCATAGCATCGATCTTATCTTAATAAATATGATTTTTATTATATTTTGTTATTTTTTTACATTTTCACTTATTTATTCATTCATGCAGCTTAATGGCTTCCAACAGTCCCAAACTACATTTTCACTTATCATAGGTGAAATAGTGGTCAAAACGCAAGCCTATCATTAGATTTAAAAAAAAATGTTTTTCAATACATACATTTTTATCAATCAAATTGATAGATCTTAAAGTTAGCCTATTGAAACAAAGTTTCTGTTTTATTACATTATTTTATACACATAATTACATTTAATTTATTAAATGTAAACTGAATATATAGCAATGTATGTTCAAATGTATTAAATGTTGAAAAAAAAATGTACTATTATTTAAAATGTGTGTTAATTTTTTTTTTAGATATGTTTACCAACCATTGGACAAACTGTATATGCTGCTTATAACAACAAAAGCTAGCAACATTTTGGAGGATTTGGAAACACTGCGGCTCTTCAGTAGAGTGGTGAGTTATTGATCTGATTTTTTTAATTTTTCGATGCTTGATCATATTTATTTTATTGTTAGGTCTGTATAAGAAAATTCTAAAATTTAAACTCAGTGGTTTATATAGCATGAAGTTCAAGTGTAAATAGACTAGTGTTAACTCTCAATTAGACCCTGTTTTGTCTCAGTCAGCTCGAAGCTTAACTGTAATTGAAATAAATAAAAAAGTAATGTTCCAAAGTTATGCTATAGCTAGGATCAAGCCGTAACTGAGTAAGACAAACAATAGCATTTAACTTAACAAATTCCTTGAGTAAATTATATATATACTAGCTGACCTGGCAAACTTCGTATCGCCTTATTTTTTTCTTAAATATAATAATTACATATATCAAAACAAAATATACCCTATCTTTCAAGTTGGATCAAACTGCACACGGTGTGCAAATTTGATTAAAATCGGTTAAGTAGTTTAAGAGTTCATCGCGGACAAACATTGTGACACGAGATTTATATATATATTAAGATAACTATACTTAAAAGTAAATATGTGTAATAAGATTGAACAAGAAGGAAGGTTAAAAATAAATAAATCTAATGTTTGCAAATCAAGGTATTCATGTAATTGTAGTAGTTGTACCAATTCTTCTCTTCAATTTCAAGGTACCTGAATACTGCACCCAACTCACTGAAGCTGAGGTGCTGAACCAAGCATTTAATCTTTTGTTTGCATTTGATGAAATTGTAGCACTTGGATACAGGGAGAGCGTAAACTTGGCTCAGGTAATTTAATGTTTGTGGATAATAAATTTAATTAATATATGAGTTATAAAAACTACTTCATGTAATATTGCAATATAAGTTTTTCTTTTATTTTAAAAATAAAACACTATTTGTGTTTTATAAAGTTCCAAAATATTTATATATTGTATGAATTAGATGTTATCTTTACTAATCTGTTTAATGGATAAAAATTAAATAATTGTCTTCTTTAGTATATAAAAAATATATATATCCTGAAAAAGTTGCATTTGTACAGGCTTCATATTGTTGGTAAATTCATTCTTTAAATATTTAAATAAAAATAATTTTTTCAATTTTGTTTTAAACATAGCCTGGCCAGGTTTTTTTTTCAGCCAACCTTTTTGCAACATTGTTTTTCTAATATATTAAAATAAATATAAAAAAAAATCATCCATTAAGCAGGCGAGTGAAGTTTATCTCTAGTTTGGATCTCCTTCTATTAGTTTTTTTTTTATCTCTTCTAAGGTACGATCATTTGTCGAGATGGATTCACACGAGGAGAAAATCTACCAAGCTGTGCGACAGGTACAAATAATAAGAATATTTATTTATAACGGAAGTTTATTAAACTTCTGCTTATTATTAAGTTATTAAGTTTATTATTCTTCTTCTTCTTTTAATACATTTGTACTAAATCTAAAGAGTAAAGAGAGAGAAAGGGAGATATAGATTAAAGAGAGAGTTAGATATACTTTATTGATGTTAAAGAATTTGGTTTAATTTAGACAAATCTGAACATTTCATTTCTCAGTTTATAGTATAACTGGACATCAAAACGTTTTTATGATATATTGAGATGATTGAGATTTGAGTGTACATTCATTAATTCTTTTTTTCAATATGTAGATGTAAGGTGTGTTGACTTTCAATTTTTTTGTATTATTATATTAGGATCTAATTCTTGACCATACGCCTTGACCAATATCAATATGATTTGAGCTAGAGGTAACTGGTTCAATTCTCACACATGAAAAATATCTTTTCGTTTTTGCTTGTCGTGATCTGGAAATCTGAGCTTGTGTTGCCCAGTAGTTGACTGTGAGACGTTCATTGTTTATTATATTACCTAGCTTTAATTTTTTTTTCAACAAATGTAGACTCAAGAGCGTGAAGCAGCAAATCGTATGCGGGAACGTGCGAAGGAGCTTCAAAGAGAGCGTTTGGAGGCAGCCAAACGCGGACAACCTCCACGCTCACAGACTGGATTCGGTTAGTGATGTTCTTAATACAAAAAGAAAATGGTACTACCCTGTAAAAATAAAAATGTCTATTAGTTAAATCAAAGAGTAAGGAACTGCTTAACTTAATATAACTTATAGCAAATATTTGCGTAATAATAACGTTCTATGTTTTATTGTATCAATTGCTAGTAAGAATATTCTATTTAAAAGTATGAACTCAAACACATAATTTTTTATATGTAAGTCAAATTAATATAGAACGTTTTTAATTCAGGAAGTGGATTTGGAAGCTCTTCTATGTCATCGTCAGCTGCCTCTGAACCCATCACTGAGAAAATACCAACAACGCCTGTTCGGGAAACGTGAGTTGCCAATGTTATGTTTGTAATTATTAATAAAATAGATAATACATAATCATATCTACACATTAGCGCTAAGTTCACAGCAAATTCCAATATTTGTATTGGCCATACAGATTCTCAGTTGTACTTTACCCCCAAAAAGCTTAGACACTTGAATATGAATATTTTATTATTAACTTGCAGTGGAACAAGACTTAATAATACAAAATAATTCATACCCATCACATACATATATGTATATGCAAACTGTGGAATGACCTTCCTGAGGTTTTCCCCAGAGTGCTATAATGCTATAGTTATTTAAGCATCAAATGAACAGATACTTTTCCATAAAGGCCAGCAAAACGCCCTTGCAATTCCTTTAATGCTACATATGTATGTCCATGGGCAACGGTTGCCATTTAACATCAGATGGTACTGTCCAATCTTTTGCTGCCCCCATATAAAAAAGCCATCAGGTGGTACAAGTACAACAATTTGGGAAACACTGACCGCTATATATATATACTAATATGTTAAAGCTGAAGAGTTTGAATGTGCTAGTCTCAGAAACTACTGGTTTGAATTGAAAAATTCTTTGGATGTTGAATAAATAGTCTACTGAGGAAGGCTATAGACTATATAATATTGCTTTAATGTAGGTGAAACTACAAAGCACAGCTAGTTTTTTTTTTTTTCTAGGTCTGCAAACAAGCATACGGCTCACCTGCTGGTAAACGATTACCGTAGCTTATAGACGCCTGCAACACCAGAAGCATCGCAAGCGCATTGCCGACTCAATCCCCCCAGGAGCTCTGGTCACCTTACTCACTAACAGGAACACAATACTGCTTGAAAACAGTATTATTTTGCTGTGATCTTCTGTAAGGTCGAGGTACTACCCCAGTCGGGCTGCTCCATATTTTGAGCAGGAAATTCCTGCTGTGTGCTTTGCTTCTATATAGTTCCACACTAGTTCCTCTAACGCCATCTAGTATTGAGTAGAGAGTTTCGTGCTATCGCTGTCTTTGTGCGGTTTCAACGGTTGCCGCTAGATGGCGCTAGTTTCGTTGTGTGTTTGTAACATCTTAATATATATAAATCTCGTGTCACAATGTTTGTCCTCAATGGACTCCTAAACCACTTAACCGATTATAATAAAATTCGCACACCATGTGCAGTTCGATCCAACTTGAAAGATAGGCTATATTTTATTTTGATATATTAATTATTATATTTAAGAAAAAAATAAAGAAGGCGATACGAAGTTCGCCGGGTCAGCTAGTTATGATATAATTCCGCCCCAGGCGCGCCGCCACCCGCTCGGCGATGAAGCTGGGCGGGCGCGGCGCGGACGCGGACACGTTCGTGTCGCGGCTCCGCAGCGAGGGCGACTCCGCGGCGGCCGCGGGCGCCCCCGCCAAGGTCGAGAAGGCTCCCACCGCCACTAATAATAAGGAGTGAGTTTTGCACAAAACGCTTTGGCACCACTTTCCTGATGCGCACAGCTAAGGAATGAAACTCGTTGCCCGCATCTGTGTTTCCCGAACGATACAATCTGGGTGCCTTCAAGGCCAGAGTGAATAGGCTGTTATTAGGCAGGCATGCTCCACCTTCGACCGCATCGTCACTTAACATCATGTGAGATTGTGGTCAAATGCCTGCCTATTTGACATAAAAAAAGGCCTCTACGATTTTCGAAGGTTCCCGTCGATTTATATGAGATGCCATCATCAGATCCTGGTTTTCTTATCATTTGACCACCTTTGGGTATCGCCTTTCCCACATAAAAAGAATTATCAAAATCGGTTCACAAATGACGAAGTTATCCGCGAACTCACAGAAAAAAATATATATATAAGTATATGGTCGAATTGAGAAACATTAATTTTTTGAAATCGGTTAAAAATAGTACGTAAAACAATTGTACAGCTCATCATCATCATCATCATTTCAGCCTATCACAGTCCACTATAGCCACCCCCTCTCCTCCCATGGGTGTCGTAAGAAGCGACTAAGAGATAACACAGTTCTACTACCACTTTGGAACTTAAAAAGCCGACCGATGACAGGATAACCATCCAACTTGCGGCTTTGAAATACTCAGGCCGAAGACGGGCAGCAGCGTCTTCGGTGCGACAAAGCCAGCCCTGCGGTCACCAACCCGCCTGACCAGCGTGGTGACTATGGGCAACACATGAGTTCACGCCATTTTTTGATGCGAACTTGTGGAGGCCTATGCGAATGATATTTAAATAAATACATAAACAATGTGTAATATTTATAAACTTGTAATATAATTTTATTTTATAGCGTTCATTTGAGATTTGAAGAAAGATTGAACCTAACAGCGGGTCGAGATGGAGACATTCAGAACTTCGAACTTTCTGGTAAGATAACCCAATGAAATACTAACTTAATATTAAGTGCATAATTTTTAATAATAAATGTACCCGTTTAAACCTGAAACAATTTTGTTATTAAATGTAATTAAAATTTCAGGATTGTTGACACTGCGTATTACCAACGAGCAGTTTGGTAGAATCCACGTTCACGTCGACAATAAAGATACAAGACCATTGCAGCTACAGGTGAGTTTATAGGAACTAGATATTTTATTCACAATCACATCACATAGGCTATAAAAAATCACACCAATTTCTTTATAATTTTATAGATTGTGTATTATGAAGATGGTAGTATATTTTTTTTTTATATAACTAGGTCGGCAAACAGGCCTACGGCTCACCTGAGGGTAAGCGATAACCGTAGCTTATAGACATCTGCAACACTAGAAGCATTGCAAGCGCGTTGCCGACCCCATCCCCAATTCCCCCAGGAGCTCTGATCACCTTACCTACCAACAGGAACACAACACTGCTTGGAAGCAGTATTATTTACCTAACTGCAAAACAAGCCTTTTTTTTCAAATAGGAAAAATAAAGTAATGTAGAAACATCGAGTGTGCTTTAGACCACAGGAGTGAAAAAAGTTCTTTAGCTTCTATAGTAATATACGAAACTTAACTCTCTTTCTTTCTATCTTCATTCAATTATATCTCTCTCAACTTTCGTTCGCCTCCCTCGATCACATTTTTCGTAACGCTCTTGGCACGCATTCACCAGCTTACTTCCCAAGTAAAGCGTGCGTAAAGAGGCTTTACTTCAAAATATTAAAAATTTCGCTTACTAAGTATTACCATATTATATTATTGTACTCGTGATAGCATTATCTACCGTTCGCGCGAGTTTCAAGGTTTCTGTAGTAATAGTGATGAATTTACTCGATGTATTATTGTTATCGATATTTGATTTTTATCGATATTTGATTTTTATCGTACATTTTGATCACTATCATAGGTACTACTTAAACGTTTTTTCAAATTCCAATAATTAATAATGTGTTGTTTTATTAAATATTAACTTTATTTGATCAATAGATATCTGTTCACTTTTACTAATAAGTGAATGTAAGTAAACTGAGGTAGGGCACAGCAGGAATTTCCTGCTCAAAAACTGGAGCAGCCCGACTGGGGTAGTACCTCGACCTTACAGAAGATCACAGCTAAATAATACTGTGTTCAAGCAGTATTGTGTTCCTGTTGGTGAGTAAGGTGACCAGAGCTCCTGGCGGGGATTGGGGATTGGGTCGGCAACGCGCTTGCGATGCTTCTGGTGTTGCAGGCGTCTATAAGCTACGGTAATCTCTTACCATCAGGTGAGCCGTACACTTGTTTGTCGACCTAGTGACATAAAAAAAAGTAAGTAGTTTACGTTACCCAATAACCTTGCAGCCTTTACTAGCGTAAAAAAAAACTGTATATTAAAAAGTTAACAAATATGAGTATATGCATGCGTTCGTATATGCGTGCGTGGGTGCGTGTGTATGCGTGAGTGTGTACGTGTGTGTGTGACAATAGTTTTAATAAATATGGTTATATGCAGACCCACCCGAACGTGGACAAGGAGGCGTTCCGGTCGGACGGCCTCATCCGCCTGAAGCAGGCGCAGCGGCCCTTCCCGCTGCACAGCGACGTGGGCGTGCTCAAGTGGCGCCTCGCGCACGCGCCCGCCGACGACCGCGCCGCGCCGCTGGCGGGTACGGACTGGCTGCATAGATGAAGTAAAAAAAAGTAGATAATGCGCGGCCTATGTTGTTACTGAAGCCACAAAACTCGGCTCCTTCAAGTAAACACACGCGCTCACGCACACATATGCATCAAACTACGCTCATTTTCGTTAGTATCTCACGGGGCCTCGTACTTTGCCTATAAAATGCCGTTCTTTTGTAATTAAATGGTGCAAAAACAATACCAAAGTGAACAAAAAGTCTGAAGAAATATCGTTTCACACGTAAGTACATACAAAACTTTATATTTTTTGTTATTCCAAAATAATATTCAGGTTATTCGGAACATATAATTTCAATGCCCCGGAATGACGTACCGAGGAAGTGTTACCAGTAATTCTTATTTACATTAGCCCAAAATGCGGGTAAATAAATTGTAGGCAATCATAGAAAAATAATTAAGTAGAAAGTGGACATCATTATTGTGTTTTTTTTTATCGTGTGATTTTATGTTTTACCTAAATTGAAGTCAATATGAATTTTTAACTCGTTTGTGTCTGTTTAAATTTGTGAATTAACTACTCATATTTTACTACTAAATATCGTGATTTTAAGATTCCAACGAATATTTTAATAGGAGATAGATAGAATAGGTGGATGCTGTCCGACTGAGCCGAAATGAACTATAACGACAGCCATCCCCATCTAATGTGGTTTGTTCAAACCATTTTGATAAAGCTGACATGTACGGTACAAAACGTGGACTTGGCAGAGTACCATCACGTATATACTACTACTTACTACTACGTATTTTAATGTTGTATTTTTTGTTCTAGGACCTACCGGATGAGTCTAAAATCAGTCGATAACCAAGATTCAATCTTTGATACAGCTAAAAAACATAAACTAAGAGAAAAGTTAAAAAAACAGGAACTTTATTTAAAAAAAATTAAATCATTACAGCAAAGAGTCTTTAAAACAGGAACTTCAGAGAAATCATCAATATTACTTAAAAACACAATTTTCATTGACACAGATTTATATAATTCATTAAATCAAAACATGGCTGCAATAGATTTATTTAACAATTTGAAGCGAAAAAAGAAGTAAATATATTTAAAACTATAAACATATTTTTATTTTCGCATACCCATTTTACCTATATTAAATTAATTGTTTTAATCCCACTTAATAAAATTTTCAGGGACTTTTTTTAAAAAGTGTCAACACTTCACTCACTCACACATATTTAAAAAAGTGGCTTCACTTTTTTGTTCTAAGTGCATTATCTATATTTTTTACTTGATCTATGACTGGCTGTGAACTGCGCTGTACGGCTGGACTGGACTGTAGGGGGGGGGGGGGGGGGGCGCCGGCAGCCTGAACTCATCTGAGTGCTTTGTCTGCTGAAGTGGACGTCGGTTGTACCGCGATAACCCTACCATACCGTGCGCGATCCACGTGGGGATTTCAGAGTAGCTCTCCGCGACGACTGCTCTATTGACTAAAAACGGACTCCTCAAAACAACGCAAAGCAGGCGCAGCTGCCCTTTTTTGTAATAGAATAACTTTCATTTTGTTTTTTAGTTAAAGTTTTATTTCATAGGTTTCTCTTCTTGCAGTTAATTGTTGGCCGTCCGAAGGTGCGAATGGCGGATGTGATGTCAACATCGAATATGAACTTGAACAAGACCATTTAATTCTTTCGGATGTCTCCATCGTAATACCTTTGCCGTAAGTATTTTTTTTTAGTTTTTAAGATTAGTAATTTTTATTATTCGTTTTGAATCCACTACGCATTACTTATACTAGCTATATAGCTTACTATATTATACTTTGTACAAAGTAAGTTTTTGCAACACTTGCAACTTGTATAACTTTAAATTTATTATTTGATGTGCAAATTTCAGAACCGGCAACCCATCAGTGGTAGTACACCAATGGGAAGGAACTTATACACAGAAAGGACGTAGCATCATCTGGAATATTCCAGTGATAAACAAACAACAGAAAACTGGAACTCTAGAATTTACGTAAGTATGCACGCTTATTTCGTCTATCAGTTCGATTATATATGTATTTTTGCAATCTGTCATCAGCAATTAACACAAATGATAAAAACAAAAATTGCATCTTACAATAGCTTAAATTTTTTTTTTTTTTTTTTTTTTTTTTCATTTTTTAGAGTCTCTCCTGCCATCCCTAACGACTTCTTCCCTCTAAGCGTGTCGTGGACGTCAGACACATCACTAGCGATGCTCACCGCTACTAAAGTGACTCAGGCGGAAGACGGTTCAGCCGTTGACTTCTCTCAGGAAATAAGTTTTCATCCCGATAAATATGAAATTGTTTGAAATATACTTTTTTGCTGTTATAAATTCCATGTATGATTATGATAACTTTAATAAAAATAATTATAGTTTTATTTTCTATTATTACAGACTTCTTTCGAAGCTTTTATAAATTAAGGTTAAATATAATATGTGAATAGATTTATCAATGATAGGCGTATCATATTTATATGATAAAAATACGATGTAAAATTAGTTTCAAAAAACAAAATAATAAACAAAAGTATTTTAATAATATTCCCATGCAAGATTTACATTATGTGAGCATTTTCTTAATATTTTATTTCAAATATTGGATTTATTTATAGTGTTTATAAGTAAGCTGTAAAGTGGCAATAAAAAATATAAATAAAAGTGTGTTTCATTATTTTAAAGAAAATTCAATTTTTTTAATGTGTCGATTCGTACGTTTTTTATTTTTTTCTATTTTTGCTTATCACTGTTTTCAGAAAGGATTGGGTTTGAGGCGAGGAAATGAATTAGAGCTAACTGATTCACGTTAGTTTTTTTTATCATTCTTAAAATAAGTCTTTTGCAAACTAATTTGTGCAACTTTAAAAATGTATTAAGTGACTTTATTATTATTTATTTATATGCCTACTATATATATCGTGGTTATTATATTTTTAGCTAGGGAAAGATTGGGAAACACGAGTGGCACAAAATTTAAGACATGTTTAGGACTATGAATTTATTACATTTAACTTAATTTTTGTAGAGTAATTAATGTATGAGTTACCTCTACAGACATTAACGACGATGTTTTAGCAGTTAATAAATTGAAATTGATTTTATTGTCACAATATTTTTTGTTTTAGTTTTTTCTGAATTAAAGAATATACACGTCAATGCAGCAGTGGTAAATGAAAACAAATATCCATGGATAGCGCGCGTGATTCATTCGAAGAATAATTTAGCGCCTGTCATGTGCACAGCAATATGTATTGATGTCAAAATATTTATAACTGCAGCTCGATGTGTAGCAATGTATTTATAAATCTTTTAACATTTTTAATAGCAATTAATTGGATTATCGTCATCAATGTAGTTTTGAATACTAGTAAAAATATTATAATAAATGTGCTAACCCACAGTCGATAGCATAGCATAGCATGACGTTGGCTCAACTGTGAAATATTTAGTAGTAATAGTTTCGGTTTTCTTTTTTCTCTTTTAGTTCATCACATAAGTATTGACAGTTACACTATCGACAACTTTATAAATCAACATGTGAACTATCGATAATATCGATCTTCACTATCTCAACACTACTATTGAGCATGAACCACCAACAACAAACCACTTATAACTTTGGCATGAACTACACAAAAGCTTACTATTTTTAAATGTATTAATTTTAGCCTTATAAATACGAATATAATTAGATAAATATGAAACTACTACTTCAAACGACCCATTTAACTCTGGAAAGTTCTGTAACTGGGGCAAACCATATTAATACTTTAAAAAAGGCTTAAGACACCATATAAATACTTAAAAAAGAGACTTTTAAAACTACCGCTTGTTGTTAAGCTTACTTAGATATGTAGTACTTCAATTATGCCTAAATATTTCATTACAGCGTTGTTCTCAATCTACATCTGTTACTTTTTTTGCGTTACTTGAAACCTGTTCAAGGATACTAATAAACTACAAACTGTAACTCCTGAGAAGAAATTCCTTTCCGAATCTCATGAAAGTTCTCCCCGCTCTTCAAATAACTAATAATCTCTTTCTACTCCTATTCAGTCTGGGTTTTTGTCTGATTCATTTGCTGTTTCTGCTGTTCGTCTCTGGAATATGTTACCTGAGTCCATCCGTAAAGCTCTTTCACGTGACTGATTAAGAGACAAGTTAAGGGGTTCTTCTTAGCCAAAATTTAACCTAATTTGGTGAACTCAATAAGCACAGTAATTGTGTTTTGATTATTGTCGTCAGCTTATTAAGTATTATGTATATATGTATGTATGTTTGTATCTGTTTATGTATGTATATATTTGTATAGTATGTATATGAATTATTTGCTCGTGTATTTATATACACGACTATATATAACGATTGCCACTAACGTTAACTTATTTTTCCTCCCTTTTTTTCTTAATGTGAATTTTACTAATACTCAATTTTGCACACCTACAAACGTATGCTCTTCTAAGTCCTCAGGTTGGCTGGTAGAGAATGCTTTTAGCATTAAGCCCACCTTTTGTACAATTCTTTAATGTATTGTGCAATAAAGTATAAATATTTTTTGAATATCATATCAAAAATTGACCGCTCCAGCGGGGTTCGAACCCGCGTCTCCGACGTACCGTGTCGGCGCTCTAGCCAATTAAGCTATGGAACGATGCACCCGCTCGAGCGAAATTTTCGATATGATAATTTTTAATTTCGGTTTAAGCTTAATTTTTATTTAGGTTTAAGCTGTTTAGAATTCCTAATGTGGGTAACACAAAAATAAAAATCTTAGATATTAAAGTATAAATAAATAAGAAAAGTAAACGAAGATAGAAAAAATGGCACGTAATTTTAACTGTTTAGAAAATACATATATATAATTATGGCTATTATTTTCTAGGCTCAAGATTGCTTATACATCACTCATATACCAAGGAGTCAGATTAACAGTTAAAGCATTAGTGATGCCCACAAAGGAATCTAAACAATTATTTGATGATATAGGTTTTATTATAGTAAATGATGAGTTTACTGGTCAGTGGAAAAAGATTCACACATACAATAAAAGGCGTCCAGACAATACTTTTGAATGGTATAAGAAAATCATTATTGATGAAAAATATGATCACAAGGTTGTTGGATATGCCATGAAAAAGGTTAGCTATTAAATGTACTCCTCTGTATTAAAACTCAAGAAGTTTTTAGGTTTCTTTCTATTTTCAAGCCCTTATTATGCTTGTTCGTAGCAAAATAATTTTATATTTTAATTAGAATTCTATCAAATATTTGACAGGGTTCTAATGTCTCACCAATTTGGAAATCCAACTATGAGTTAACAGAACTTAATGTAGTGGTTGGCATATATCTATGTCAAAGAATCATAGCAGTCGACAAGCCTAACGCTTACGAAGTACCATGCTACCATTCATGTGGGCATAAAAATCACTTTGCTAATGACAAAGTATGTAAAAAATACCATGGGACATTGGGTGGGGCGTTGGTAAACACTAAAAGCAAAATGTTGTTTGGTGTTGCCACTTGGGCGGAAACGGATTCAAGATTGACATATCACTTACCAGTTGGGTTTTCCGTTCCTAACTCTGATTCTTATTTTGAAGATTACGCTTGCAGTATAAAAATACGAAACAGCAAAGAAGCTAATGCAGAAGCAGGACATTATCAAAAACTTTGTGATAGCAAGAGAAAGCATAACGTTGATATGACAAATCATGATATGGATGACATATATATGACACAATAAAATTTGCACATTTTATTTAATAAAATTTATTTTACCTTAACAAGATGCACTTATGTTACATAAAAAAGTTACAATGCAGTTAATCATGAGTTATCTATATCTATATTGAAATTAAATCTAAATTCACCAGAACTTGTAAAGTTTAACTTTTCTAAGTTCTGGTTTTGTTTATTTGGAGTTTTATTTTTATCTGGGGCATCATTTACAGAGTTTGACTCTGAGTTACCGCTATTTTCAACAACTGTGGTACTTTCAGGCTCTTTAACATCCTGTGGTACATTAAAATTAAATTTAAAAGAACTATCTCCCGTTGTCAAGAAAGCAGATTTTCTTAAAAATGTAGCTTTTGGCTGAGTAGGACTATCTGAAATCTTTATTTTGCTTGCCACTGAAAAGAATTACTGTTAGTAGATAATATTAAGAAAAAAATATTATTCAATAAAATGTAAGGAAAAATATTATTGACTCAATAATAAATTACATACTGTTAATTTACTGCTTAATTTACTTATATCTAAACACAAACAATATAAATTAAATCAGATCTTAAAAAATTATTATCTTAAACTAACCTTAACATTACTTTTAGTTAGCTAGGTATTACCAAACACCTACTTTTAGCTAATTTCTTCTCTTCGGCAGCCATTTTTGCTCTATAATCACCGAAATGTGTTCTCATTAACTGTCTTTTGCGTATCATTGGTTGGTTATTGTTCTTTAATACTGTTAAAACTTTCCACGCTTCTTGTACTGAAAAAAGAGATATAAAAATTATTACAAAAAATATTAAAATTAAATATGATTTAAGTAACATACTAAGGTTGTAATTATATATAATAATGTGTTTCTTACATTGTTTTTCATTGCCTTTTTTCTCTGCTAAAGTCCTTTCCAACTGTTGTATACACCAGCACAATTGTAATTGAAATTCTCTGATAGATTCTTCTGGGTTAGCATTGTCCGTTATGTCCTTATCAGGTTTACAAGACTTTTGAATAGTATTGCTTTTACCTTTATTGTGGAGTTTGGTTGCTTTCGGCATCTTTTCCTGATATTACTCAACAGTTATTAAAATTTAGTAATCTAAATATTTTTTCTGAAAATGTAATTGCTTTGAACTGTTTAAGCGTTTATATTATTATCCCAAAAATAGATAGACTTTTGTTTTGGTTTGTAGACAGTTGTGGTTACTTTCTCATTCGATAATCCGAAACCACACAGAAACACAGCCTTAATTAAATGAGAAATATCAGTTATAATTCAGTTACAAAATACATAGTACAAACAGTTAACCAATAACTTGCAAAAGCATAGCTCGCTTGACTCACGGTCACAGAATATATATAAATACAGATGCTCACAGATAAATAATCTTATATGCTATCTGTGATTCTGTGATATGTTCTGTGGATATGTTGGATAGATAAAAGGAAGCTATTGGAAATTTAGAATATTTTATTGAATACTAGATGCTGCCCGCGACGTCGTCTGCGTGAACGCTATACAGCACCAAAAATACCTACGATTATACCGTTTAAAATAACATTCATTTAAGTACCCGTTTATTTTTTACATTTCATATCTACAGAAAAATCTCATGAAAATGCGCGCTGCTTTAAAATTGTCTTGTCTACTCTACTTATATTCATTTAATTATGTTTTTTTTTTTTTTTTTTTTTTATAATAAATGTCTACACAATACACACACGGTCGTCTGTTCCTAAAGTAAGCAACTTAATGCTTGTGTTATAGGTAACAGCCGACTGGGATATAGCTACATATTTTTTTTTTTCGATAAACATACTTATAAATAATACATATATAAATATATAAATAAATATTTATATTACACCCAGACTCGGGGTGGGAATCGAACCCACAACCCTCGGAGCAGAAAGCAGGGTCACTACAAACTGCGCCAACGGGCTAATCAATTTATCGGCTTAGTTACTTATATTGCGTGATTTTTATAGTGTGAAGCTAGCTTATATAGCATGGTTATTAATATAATAACAACATTCAAATATGCGTCGTTAGATTACACGTTGTTACAGAATGCGTTGATGAATTAAAGATTCACTGCTCGTTCCCCGTAGGTGATAGCGTGATAATATGTAGCCTATATGTTGACCCGACTTCTTAATAATATTCGTGCCAAATTTGAAGTAAATCCATGCAGTACTTTTTGAGTTTATCCCGGACATACAGACAAACAGACAAAAATTCTAAAAACTATATTTCTAGCTTCGGTATCGATTGTAGATCACACCCCAAGTATTCTTTTTAAAAAATAGCCAATGTACAGTTTTGACTATCCTGCCATTTTATTATATCGTCGCTGAATAGGCAAAACTGCTAACGTGCACAAGGGCTGTTTTGAGAAAAAACAATTTTAAGTTTTTTTTTTTGCTTTAACCTGTCACAACTTTTTTTCTTTTGGGTGAAAGTAAGAACCGTTAAGGAAACATAATCATGATTTAATTTTATCTACGCAATTAATCTATTACACTGTTCGTATTTTAACTATTTACGGAGTTAGCTGTCACTTTAGGATAAATCCTCTGAGTCCTGAAAAAAAACCAGCAAGGGAAATTTACTAACCTCCACGTTAAGTTCACGGTTAGGGAATCGCCAACTACTAAAGACTCGAGTGTGTTAACATTCTCTTTGGAAAAAAATACTAACATTATTTAAAAAATATAATAGTCGTAAACGAAAATTACTAAGAGATAAATCTACTACAGAAAGACATATAGCAAAAAGACATTCAGCATCGGATACTAGAGAAATCTCGAAAGCTTTTTACTTTCAAGACATAGTTGCCAATTAATTATTGGGATGATTATACTTTCATCACTTTTTATCTTGTTCCAGCCTAAATATTATTACTAATGTGAGCAACAAAAATGTTTATTATGACATATTAACCCGTATAATAATAATACACTTTATTGTACACCAAAAACAGAAATAATACATATCAAAGAAATAAAGAAAATACTGACAATATATTCATTAGGTACAAAGGGCGGCCTTATCGCTAAAAAGCGATCTCTTCCAGGCAACCTTAGGGCAAAGGAAATGGTCTAGCGTCAGCATAGGTGTACAAGTTACAACAAATTTATTATAAATATTCAAATAATTAAACATATACATACATACATACATACATAAATAGATACATAAATACATACATACATACATACATACATACATACATACATACATACATACATATATACATATATACCCACATACATGCATACATACATATAAATACATATATGTATACATTATAATTATGAATTACTTGTTTATTGTTGAGTTTGAAGAAAATGCTTCCAAACAGTCTTTTTAAAAAGTGCAGGTGTTTGTACACGTCTGATATTCAAGGGCAAGGTATTCCATAAGCGAGAGGCTTGAACTGTAAAAGATTTGTCATAAAAGGAAGAGGATTGAGAAGGAATTTCAAGAAGAAAATTACTGTCAGAACGAAGACAGCGTTTGTGAGAATCACCAAGGAATTTGAAACGTTCTTTCAGATAGGAAGGGGTAAAGGGATTAAATAAAATGGAGTAAAGTAGGGTAAGGATATGAGTATTCCTGCGAAGGCGAATTGGGAGCCACTTGAGTTTTTTGCGAAATTCTGAAATATGGTCATATTTGCGTAGTCTAAAGATAAATCTTATACATACATTCTGAATGCGCTCAAGCTTATTAAGCTGCTCCTCTGTAATGTCAAGATAGCAAGTATCAGCATAATCAAGAATTGGTAATAGGAGACTATGTGCAAGAGCAATTTTAGTAGGAATGGGCAGTAGATTACGCAATCTGCGGACAGACCCAACCGAAGCGAACAGTCTGCGACTAATTTCACATATTTGAGGACCCCAAGAGAGATGTTGGTCAAAGATAACACCTAAATTTCTCACGCTTTCGCTGTATGGAATGGTGAATCCATTAAATGTAACAGGAGATACCTCAGATTTATCAATGCGGCTGAGCAGTCTGGAGCTTCCTATATTAATAGCTTTCGTTTTATTTGGATTTATATTTAGGCCATAGGCTTTACTCCATTTACCAATGGCTAAAAGGTCATTGTTTATACGCGATACACACTGAGATAAGTTATGAACAGTGGAGTGAGAGTATATCTGGAGATCATCTGCATAGAGGTGGTAGAAAGAAGATATTACATTACAGATAGAGTTTATAAATATTGAAAACAAAAGAGGGGAGAGCACGCCACCTTGCGGGACACCGGTATTGACCATTGACCAATTGGAGTATGAGTCATTCAATTTAACTCGCTGCCGGCGACCCTGCAAGTAACTAAGAAACCAATCAGCAACCTCAGGAGATATGTTAAGAGAACGTAAAATATCACATAGTATATCAAAGTCCACAGTATTAAAGGCGTTACTAAAATCGAGTAACGTTAATACCGTGACCTGTATGTTTTCCATATTTGATCGTATATCATCAGTTATTTTTACATGCGCAGTAGTCGTACTGTGACCTGGACGAAAACCGGATTGCATGGGATTCAACAGACGGTGTTTCAAAAGGAAACTGCTGAGCTGTTGATGCACAAGCCGTATAATAAATAAATAACACCAATTTAACATAAATCTTTATTCAATTAAAAAATTTGTTCAAACAAAATTGACATTTTCTCAGATTATAAATAAAACAAAAATCACCTTCCTCCGTAACTTTCCACATTTGTTTATAAAAACGTACTAAATAAAAACATAATGTGGAGTTTCGCTATTGCAACTAACACAAATAACTCCCTCTGGAATCACTGTTCAGTTCAGGCGCTATATTGTTCTTTTATACTAAGCTTAGTTTAAAATAACAATATCACGCCTGTCGTTCAAAACAGTCATCCTAGACGGAGTTACTTAAGTTAGTTACAATTACAAGACTCCATTTTAACAATAATCAGTATACTTATTGTAATTTAAATAAGAGATCAAAACTGAACATTATTAACTTCTAATTCTAATAAAATATTGATTGAGAAATAATAATCTACTTAATCCTCATTAATCTCATCCTCTTCGTCAGTGTCTGGTAGCGTGTCCTGAACGTTCGCTATACAAGGCATGTTTTTGTATTCATCGTGGTGTTCTTCTGCGATTACTTTTGATGTGCACAATTTCCATAAATCATCGTACTTCTTTTTAGAAATAGGCAGCCGAGTTTTATATATCTTTTTTAACACACTTTTGTTTTTTCCATTGACAGTTAACTCTTCTGCTTTTGTTACATCAGCCGCTCAAAAATGCTAATATCCTGTTACTTAAATTACTGAGTAAAGCAAAAATACTAAAGCGCCATGGTTGATGATTCTTGCTGAAAGATTATTTACTTATAAGCTTGAGTATACGTGATTTCAATCAGCAGAAACTACTAAATCACCATATCTTGTGGTTTTTTCTTAAGCTCATTTGACTAAAAGGACCCGTGGTAAAAAAATAGATTCAAGCGAAAGTTATATAAATACCATCGGTTATCAAAAGTATACTTTCGAAAATTACTAACAAACCTGAATAGGGCTTGTTGCAGCGAGCATAATACTAAACCGACAATTATACGAAAATGTGTCGAAGTAAGCCACACATTAGTAAAAAGTCGCAAAACATCTTGTGAGATTTTAACCCCATTTTGAGTGCTAAAGCGCCAAAAAAATGCTCTGATCGCCACGAGACCCGGACTAATAGGCAGAGAAAAAAAAATGCAGTCGAACCATATATATAACTCATTTTGACCAAAATGGCGCTTTAGTAGTTTTGCCTATTCAGCGACGATATTTATACATTTTACTTTTCTTAATTAGTAAAATACCAACTTTTGTAAAACATATATTTTTTGCATCACTTCAGATTATGCAGTTGTATAGTTGTATTCATGACCACTTCATGACAGTAAAAAGTGGTAAAAAGTGAGTAAATTAAAAATTGCGTCATTATTTACATTTATTTACATAATTATATTAAATTGAAAGAAGTGTTTTTAATTAAAACTTTATTTATATCTCTAACATCTTTTGTAAGCTAATAAAATAACACCAATTAGTAATTAGTGATTTTTTATCTTATGAATGAGAAAAAATAAAAAAGTAAATTAACCAAAGAGAATACACATCAAGTTACATGTATATAAGTGTATAATCTATGAAGTTACATTAGCGAATAACCTCAAAATTATTGTGTCAAATGTGAAATATCATAGAATTTTTTATTTCTACGCGAGAGTATGCCGCTTGGAAGATTTGGGAAAATTACACTATCGTGGTAATTAGTAACTAAATAATCAACTTCAGTCCATAAATTATTAAGTATACACATATATATTCTGAACTAATCATCTCATACTAATTCCAGGTTATCTTAATCAGTTTTTGCTAGCTTATTTATTTTTTCTATAAATTGTAATTAAACTTTCATATAATATTTAAAATTAAAGTTATTGAAAATTTCATTTTATAATTTATCTTATAATATTATTTTGACAATTTTTGTATATTTCTTTCAGGTTAGTTGTTACAGGAATAAGTTTGTCCCTTTTCGGTGTAGCAAGGAATTCTATAAATGCTCGTCGCCTGGAGAATATGAGAGCACGTGAACGTATGCGTAAATCTAACGAGGGCAATTATCCTGACGTGTACAGGAAACTGTGAGGTGTGTTTTCCGCTACTCATACAACCAAAGTGATTTTTTTTTGCCGCTTTTTGCACGATATTAAAATCAGCACTAAGTAAACGCTTGAAATATTCACAAAATAGTTGTTTTAATTTTTAACAATTAAATATTATACAGAACATTTATTTATATTTAGTTTAGTCAACGGTACGGAATCCTTAGTGTGCGAGTCTGATTCGTACTTTGCAAACTTTTAGTTATCTCTACTCTTGAAGCAACCTATCATCACTCCTGTATTTAAAAACGAAGATAATGTTCAAATAAATACCTACAACAGACCAATTTCAGTCATAACGGGTATCTCTAAAGTAATTGAAAAATTATTATACCTGCAGAACCCCATATTTGAAGGGACGCAGTTATGAGTTGACCATCTTGTATACTTGATTTTTTTTTTGTATACAACTAGATCGGCAAACAAGTGTAACCTAATGCTCACCTAATCGTGAGTTATTACCGTGGCTTATATAGATGTCTGCAACACAGCTCACAACAACAGCTCTGGTCACCTTACTCACCAACAGAAAAAACACTGCTTGAAAACAGTATTATTTAGCTATGATCTTCTGTAAGGTCGAGGTACTATCCTAGTCAGGCTGCTACATATTTTGAGCACTAAATTTCCTACTGTGCCTTACCTCAGTTAAAGTTGATTTCAAAATAGTGATTTGTTTAAAAAAATTAGTCAATATATTATGATCATATAAGAATGTGCTTAGAATAGTGTGCTTTGACTAAACTCAAACTATATGAAATGATAACAAAAAATTAAATTTTTTAATATTTTTTTGTGCCACACATAAAATTAGAAAAAAAAACAAATTTGCTCCATCGTCAATTCTAATTGTAGTATGTAAGTACATTAACATCAAAATAATTCTTTCAGGTTTGTGTTGTATATATTGCATAAGTGAGAAAATACCAAAATGTCTGTTCCTCAATTGGATCCGGCTAAACTGCAACTGGTGCAGGATTTAGAGATAGAGATGATGTCGGACATGTATAACCGACTTGTCAGTGCTTGTCATCGCAAATGTATCCCTGTCAAGTACCATGAACCTGAGCTCGGTAAGTTTTTTTTTACGATTCAAACTGTAACATCCCACTGCTGGATAGAGGCTTCTTTCTCAATGTAGGAAAAAGATAGGAGGTTAATCCACAACACTGCTCCACTGCAGGTTGATGGATATATTCCTTACTATGAGTAATGATCGCTATTAAGTATTTATGATAACAACCGGGACCGACAGGTTCTCGCTCTTCTAGGCATGGTAGGGCTACCCACAAGGACATCTAAACCGGACACAATTATTTGATCAAACATCCATCCTAAGCGCAAATCGAATCCACAAACTGCCAGCGTTAAAGCACCTACTTATCAGAGCAGTTTTTAATTTTTTTTAGTCTGTTTAGTGAACTTCAACAAAAGAATATTTTCATTTTGCTTGGTTTTTTTTTCATATGCTTACCCCCATAACTTGTACCGAATGTACTGATTTTGATGATTCTTTTTTGGATTCAAAAACTGATGCTTGTGATAGTTTCATTTAAATTTGAGTGAGATCTGTCGAGTACATTTTGAGGTATCCTCAATAATGCTATCGTGTTTTTTTTTTATGTTTGAGAACAAACACATTTATACATAATCTTCAAGGTATGAAGTCCCAAATGACTATAAAGGGAGGATCTGACTTCTGATGTTTCATTACCTGATTGCCCACAACTTGTATTACTACTTAAATTTAATCTTATTACAATGTTTAAGACCTCTCTTACTTTGTTACGTTATGTTACCACACATTATTATTTTTTTCTTCAAAATCTCTACATTTTATTTTGCCCTGATCAGTTAATTGAAAATACTAATATTGTAAGTAATTAAGATATAAAAATAAAGTAAATGTTATTTTAAACCCTTCAATATTGTAATTTCTTTATTCTTTCTTTTGTTCTTAATATAAAATTAAACATGGAATTATAAAAAATTTATACATTTTTCTGTTTGTTCATGTTTATCAATGACAAATACATTATATTCGTCATCGATAAATGCGCCAATTTACTAATTAAAATATTTAAACAATATGTACGCAATATATGAGTAACTATTCTGTGCTCCATATGTGGTAAAATATAAAAATTATTAGGTACTACTTACCCCCCCCCCCTCGCTTAATTCCCAATCTCGTAGAAATGTTGAGATAAAAAGTAGTATGTGGTATAGGATCTCCAGCTATCTGTGCTCACATTTTTATTTCTATCAGTTTAGTATGTTTTGAGTGAAAGAGTAACAAACACCTCACCATTTATCATAACAAATTTTTGAATTTAGACTACCTATAAAAAAATAATAAAACCATAGTTTTTCATAACTTTTGTTCTCTTCTTCTTTTTTTTTATGCTACTAGGTCGGCAAACAAGCATACGGCTCACCTGATGGAACTTCTTTGTTTTAATATACCTTAATTTTTTTGCAGGAAAAGGCGAGTCCGTATGTCTAGATAGGTGTGTTGCTAAGTATTTAGACGTCCACGAGCGCATAGGCAAGAAGCTCTCCAACATGTCGCAGGGAGAGTCGGAGGATTTGACTAAAATAAACCTCCAAGAAAAGAAATAGTAGATAACTGACTTGTTATGAATTGTTTTTTTAATTACACCCATTGCAACGGTAGCCAGAAATACTGCTGTACTTATCGTACTTGTTTAAAGTTTCTTCTTTTTAGTTATTTTTTAATGTAGTAATTAAATTTATACCTAATTTTACTAAATACTGCGGTCTACTTCATTGAATACTACTGTTATTAAAAAAACAATTCATAGCAACCTATTTATGTGGTTAAAAGGATGCTTTATTAATTAGTTTTATGTACAAATTAAGAATGGAGGTTAATTCGTTCCAATGTTGACAGAACCGTGTGCACGATACTGCATTTTGTTTGAATTATATATTGTTGAATATTAGACTGTAGAAATAAAATAACAAGAAAAAAATTTTCAAATTTATTTCATTTTAACACAAACTATACTATAAATTACTATCTACAAAAGAGTTTTCATACACTAATCTATTTTCGCGATATTCTTTTCACTTATGAGGCCAAAACCATAGCCTGGTGTATAACTTTTTATCAATTGTGCCAAAATAAATATATTCGCACAGAAGAATACTATACTCTTCAGCCAAATAAGTATGAAAACTTCTCGGTTTCTAAACTCGAGTAAATACGCGTAAAACAACCAAGCTCCTTGAGCGGAGAGCCACAAAGTAAACAAGAGTAAAGCTTTAGCCGGTTTCATTTTAAAACTATGCACAACCAATGGCAATAAGGACAAAAACCATATGAAGTACTGTGACGTCATCACACTGTTGTACGTCACAAGGATAACTGGTTGACAGAAAAGGGCAAAGGGCAGGGTCTCCGGCTTAGTACCAAAAGTCAAGCTAACAACGAACAATATGATACCCTCGAAAATTTGTAATATTGTTTTAACTACATCGAAAGACAAGTGATCCATAGTTAAATATGAGTAGTAAAATAGTACCGAGAAATTGTGCTTGGTATCCTTTCGGAACAAATGGTAAATGTACGTTTCGAAGAGAAATTCATAGCCATACATGACGTACATTGCCCATGTCAATAGAAACAGAGTGATAATACAACTCAGTGTCAGAATTATTTGTTTTTTGTTGGGCATCAGTGAAGCTAATCCAGCTAAGATTGGGGTATTGCGATTTATTTTATATTCTCCCAAAGATAAATACATCGGGAAGCTTAGTGCTAATGGGTATAAACGTAAATGTATTGAAACGCCGAGAAAAAAACCAGATAGGACATATTTCATTAGACTATTTACAATATTTGTTTGTAAAAATAATACGGAAAGTATTACGAAAAGACATGGCACGGAATCGGCGTTGCCTCTACTTGAAATAGCAATACTCATTGGATTGTATATCCAGAACAAGGCACAATAGGTGGCGATTTTCGAAGCCCTTTTCTTATCGCACAATTGTTTTTCTACCAACTTCTTCAAAGCGCAAGCCACAAAAATGTCGAAGACACAAAACAGTTTTTTCCCAGCACTTGGCGTTATATAAATAGCCGGTAGTAACAAGTAAGCTATTAAAGGACTATAGCGGTATGTATGTCTTTTGTAAGGCGAGTTTCCGTCGTATACGTGTTTTGCTGCGTCTGTGAATACTTTGTAATCTATATCCGTGTAGGGAACGTCGTAGTGTCTATCGTGATAACTACTATAAATAACGAGTAGAAAACGTATTATTGCACCTATTCTTATATGGGTTTGGAAATCCCAGTTGATAACTGTTCTAAGTTTGTCCATATTATATCCTAGTCTTTAAATCTTTGGCTGCCGATGTCAAACAAGTTTGGAATTCTTTGAATTCTTTTGCGCAATCGTCTTTCTTAACGGAATCTTCTTTGAGTAGAACACATCGAGCGTACAGCGAAGCTTGTTTCGAGCACTTTGAGAAAACGATCGGATATTTTGCGAATCTTTCTTTAGCTCTCTTGACTGGTTCCATAATCTATTCCACTTGGTGCTTTTGCTTGTAAGGGTAAGTCGTCGGTGGCTCTGAAAGGTCTAGCTCGTCCCTTTCTCTGAAGAATATGTCGTAAATGGGTTTCGAAAAGAAAATTCCGACCCCGAGGGCGGTGAATGTGATTTGAAATGTTCTTGGGTAGCGATAGATCCAACTTCTTTGTCCAAGGGGCTTGATGCGTTGACGTCTTTCCATAATTAGCTGAAAATTAAAGTTAAATAGTACAGATATATTTAAAACAATTTAGGACTACTATAATACATAATAATATTATTTAATTTAATACAGTTTACTAACTTATTAACAGAAAAGTTGAATAGTTACATTAAAATCGCGACAAGCCCTTTTTGTTTATCAAATGTAGGTACATACGATAAGCGCTATTACCTGATATCGATAATTTATTTTCCTATAAATTAGTGAGTAATGTAGTAAAGTTCGCATATTGTGATTTTTCAGATTATTTTATTAAATGATTATTTTTACTCAAATGAATGTTTCAATTACTAAATATATTTAGGTGTTAAGAACAGTAATCTTTTTAAAAATGATTAGTGTTATGTAAATTACTATTTATGGTGTAATGGACCAAATATTGATCTACTTTTTTGTCACAATTTTGTAGCATATATTATTTTAAAATACTTTGCTTCTTCTACTGGGACATTACTTTCTATTTTTTCTTTTAAGGACCGGACTTGTGAAAATGTCAATATTATATATAACTTATGATTTATTCTCGTCCACCAACTACTTAAATACACCTAGTATTAGTCGCAATTGTTTCAGTACTTCTTATTTTCACAAATGCCTGTACAACTATCACATAATATGCCTAGCCCATTGACGCAGTTTCCAGTGACCCTACTTTCTTCTCTGGGGGTTGATTCCCGCCTCGATGAGTGTGATATTTGTATTTGTTTATATATAGGTAATATTTCTGTGTATTTATCAAAAAAAAAAAAGTAGCTATATCAGTCGTCTGTTACATAGAACATTAGTGTTAATTTGCTTACCCTAGGAACAGACGACCGTGTGTCTATGTGTAGCAAGCATTAAAATACTTAGAAGATTTGATACTAGTAGGATTTAATATAAGAGTCGTAGCATTATGAAACATACCTAAAAGTCCCTACTCACCTAGAACTCTCCTGACTCGGCCTGTCGGTGGCCGGCACAAACACCCTGGGCTCCAGGCGATAACCCTCACAGACTAATGACCTCGGCTTATGCTTGAGACAGCACTGGCGCATCACCTCAAAAGCCTTCGTGCAGCGAATCTCTTGGTAGTTATTCTCTACGAATTTCGAACATTTTATAGAGTTCAAATTACTTTAATAATCGAAGATGCTTATAATATTTTGATCATGAACTAGCAACGCTGTATTTTAGAGCGCTGAAGAAGATAAAATGCACGTCCAGAAGAAATTCTGAAATAAGTATTGTACACAAATTCGCCTATATGATGTGAAGCAATCTTACGAATGAAGGTCCAACAATCCGGGATGTATTCCATGTAAGATCTTGCTTAATTTATAATAATAATAATAATTGATTGTTATTTTTTTTAAAGAGTAACCTGCGGAGTTTCTCGCCGATTCTTCACTGCAGTATCTGCATTTCAAATCGGTGGTACCTTCACGTTAACTAATGAATTTATTATACAAACAATTTTAATTTTTTAAAATGATGATTTAAAAGTGCTTTTCATGCCTCCTTGAATAAAGTACTATTTGATTTTGCGTGTTTATTTACTTTAATTGACAATGTAAAGTACTTTATACCCAATAAGACAATCTGTCGTTATTTTAATTAGGTACTAGCTGACGTCACTGAAACGTTCGACCTTCGCTAATAGAAGCGATTATATTACTAGAGATTGTGGGCGAAACTGTATTACCTAAGCTAACTAGTAAACTATACATTTCTATTTTTTGTACATAATGTAAATAAAAACTAATCGATAACATTCGATCATAAGAACAATCATAGTTATAATGAACGCGCTGACCCTTATTTAAAATAATAAAAATTCGTGTCAAAAGTTGGTAATTATTTGATGACCGATAAAATAATATATAAATAAAAACGATCTATCCAAACTAATCTGTTATTCGCACAATATGACATGTATTGTAACGTAAACATATAAAGATGTTATGTAACAAAGTATGTAAATATACATAAATAAGTAGGTAGGTTCCTATAGTAAATTCATATCTGTATGTCCAGTTTCCCTTGCGTACAGTAAACAATTTACCGTTGCATGCTAATAGACTGCAGCTGCATATCCTTCTTTTAAATTTCATTACAGAACATATCGTGAAAATTTTATATTTCTAACTTTTCTAACGTTTGTGCCATCTATTTAATTTAATTGTTAGTCTTAACTCATTCAACTACTCATATAAAAGATTTAAAAAATCTGTAAATAAATCAGTTACAGAGTTTAAAAATCTAATTATATATATACTCTATACATATGTAGATAAAAATTATACATGCGTATATAATAAATCTAAATTTGATATGTAAAAATCTAGTCTGTACGCTGCTTCCTCTCTCTTGGTGAGGTAACAAGTTCGCTACTCGCGTTACGTACATTAGATCCCAAATGATAGAGATAGCTTAACAGCTGTATTCAAACAGATCATATAACTATATTTAAATAGGTAATAAAATATATTTTTTTTCAATAATGTAAAGCTACTGCTTTAGAATTTAGATTCTTTGGTAATTAGTAGAGATGGCAAGAAAATCTGCAGTTGCTCTCGAAAAAGCAACAAGTATTTATCAAGACAATTCCAAATGAAACACTCATACATATACATGTGTTATGTAAGAAATGAGTGTGTTTACCTAATTATCGTGTACGTAAAGTAACTTTCAACAATAATTGGATTTTAATAGTCGATAAAGTATCGTTAAGTCACCCTAAAAACAATAATTAATCTAGTTACTCGATTTTAAGCCCGATGAATACACCTAGTTATTTTATTAAGTTTTTTGGTGTATTATTCTGGTAGTAGGTTAGAATCTACTTTTTGATCTTATTTTAAATCTACTTGCTATAATTTTCACTTGTTTGCTGAACGATTATATTAGAAGCAGACCAATTTAACATTATTTTTTTCAATAATGAGGATCTCAAATTAAATTTGGGCAAATATTAAAATAACATCGACCAGAGTAATACAATGAATAATTAGATATAACTCGAAAAGTAGTTGTTAGATCTCAAATAAATCTAAATGAGACCTAATGACACGCACCAACTTTCGATTCAAATTTTTTTTGTTGAAATCATTCCACCCAGTCAAAAGTTCTGAAGTAATATACATTAAAAAAAAAATATAGTCGAATTGAGAACCTCCTTCTTTTTTGAAAGTCGGTTAAAATAAATCAGATCTTGAAATTGTCGATTATAATAAATATCCGAAACGTACAAAAACCGCCAAATCTATCTCTATAGGCCAATGTTTGGGCCAATTTCACAATACCGTCTCGTCTGAGACATTTTCTTATATAGTGCGTATTGCCAGTGATAACACTCATAACATAGGGTCGATATAGGCAATATCAGGCCACGCAGTTAGCGCCAAATAGAGCTATGTTCAATGTACGTTTGAGAAATAGAAAAATCAGACAGATCCGTAGAAAAACCGAAATAATCGGCATAGCTCAATGCCTCGTACCTACTTACGCGTTAATCCACGCAATCCTTGCAAATTCATTTGCATAAAGCATCACGCTGTCGTATGAAACAAGATTTGACGTCATTACAAACATGAATGAAGCTAGCACGACCCAAGTGTGACGTCATATCGCGTAGCTAGCTAAGATTCAAAGATATTATTGGATTGTTACTGATAAGGTTACAGTTTTTTTTTTTTTTTTAATTGTGCTTTACCTCTGTATTGTTGAAAAATGTAGCGGGCAGCAAGAATACAGTTTCAAGCGATTTTCAACGCAGTTTTAGCGCTAGTCGATGCAATATTTATGCAAGTATCTCATGAAAACTATACTGCTTAGCAATATAGTCCTGTCTACCCAGCATTACACTGCCGTGATTTCTTTTATGATTACTTTTGTAAAAATATTTAAATTAACATTAATATTATAATACCGTTTATTTAGTTTAAACAAAGTCAAAACTTTGAACTCAATTTTCATTTATTTCGATATTTGTACGTTACTGCATCTTATCTAAGAAACAGCCAGTCGAAAATATATCTAGCATAGACTAATGTTGTTCAACTGATATTTTAATTCTCGTTCAGGTCATCCATACTGCGCCTCACCGGTAGATTTCCACGATAATGAGTCCGGCCCCTCGACTACTAATTTTAGCGTTAATAGAAACCTGTTTCTTTGATACATAACATCTCTGTACTAAATATATTAAATGTAAATAGCTTGAATAAATTATTTAAATTAACTGCTTTTTATTTAAAGCCTTTTTGCAAAACCGCGAGAATATCTGTTCTTAAAATAAATGAGGTCCTTGAAGATATTTTGAAAAAAAAAACGTGAGAATTAGATATACGAAACGTAACTGGCTATAAGAGAAAGGGAATGTGTGCTCGCAACTCTCTTTCTCCGTTCGCCTCACCCAATCACACTTTTCGTAATGCTCTCGTCACGCAATTCCACCACGTCCCAGCTTACTCCCCAAGTCAAGCGTGGTAAAGAAGTTTACTTCAAAAACATTTAACACGTTGAACCCCATGGGGGACATCAGTTGGGCCTCACTTGTTTAGTCCATGGGGCCAGTTTTGTCCTTATTTACAAAATTTTTATGATAAGTCTTTATTGTACTACCATACCCATTCTTAAAGACCTTACTTATTTTTCCTTACACTATATGACTTATTTTTCTAAGACATATTTGTTATGTTGACTCTGGCTCGGGGTCATGTGGTGTCCCCCGCGGCAAATTGTGTCGACTACATGGTATCCCCCATGGGCCAAACAGAAAAACTAAAAAATCAAGGCGATAAAAAAAATTGTCTATCTTAGTCGTTCATTACTCATGATAAAAATACTGGATGAGTAAGAATGAAACTGGGTTTGTTGTAGTTATAGTAGTTTACTTTTTAGTTATTCATTACCATGCAGCCTGATTTAATTTAAGAATTATATAAGGTTATGCCCTATTGTTATAAAGGGAAAAAGATCGTCCCGTTAATATATCTTTGATTTTTTTTACTTTAGAAATAGCAGCCTTTTTTAATCATGTCCAAAATAACTTTACGCTACTTACTTAAGCTAACGTTTTCGTTTACTTCGTCAACTAAGAAATTGCGAAAGAAGTCGAGGGTAAATCTAGTAAAAAAAAAAATTTATGTAAATGATTTTTAAAACCATTAGGTACAATTCGCTCTGCATATTTGAAGTAAAATTATACTTCAAGTCATAAGTTCTTTTCAAATTTTTCATTTCAAACACCAGATATTCATTATAATAATGATAGGCCATTGGCAATAAATAAGGAACTTGTTCAGCTGTTTATACATATATTTTATTAACAATATGATATAATCGGCATGCGTTTAATCTCTTACAAAAAAAATATTATACAATACAATACTAAAACACAATTTGAAGATATAACAAAATTTAATAAAATGGACATTCTTCTAACTTAAATTAAAATAATGAATAACTATATCAATAACATAAAGCCAACTGTGGGTTCATCTGTTTCATAATTACGTTTCTCTCATGCGACTTCTCAATCACTATATTTATAATTGCTTATATTTATTACTCAACTATACATAATAGTCCACAGTTAACAACGTTTAAACCTAAGTAACTATTATAATTTATTAGTTACACATTTTAGTATACTTTTCACAGACAAGAAGTCTTTAAGATTCATTTCATTTAAATCAATGCCATGATAAAATGTTAAATAAAAAATATTTATAATAATATAGGTAGATTAAAAATGGTTTAATTATTAATGAAAAAAAAAAAAAAAAAAAAATTAAAAATTATAAAAAACAAATTATGGTCCAATTTAATAATTGTTTACGTTTTTATATTACTTTGTTATTTTCTTTAATTTTTATTTACATCACTAAAATTGAAGATCACAATTTTTATAGACGAAATTAAAATGAGATGACAATAGTTTAAAAAATATAAACATCTTTATTCCCGATAATATTATTTTCAGAGATAATTCATTCGTAGTATATAAACTTACAGCGGTCAAACTAACTATAGCTGTTTTGATAGCAAACAGTTACCCGTTCAATTGAAAGAAATTGATGTATCACTGAACGTAAGAACATTTATGTTAAATTCAACTGCTGAACTTACATAAAAATAATAAATAGGGAATATTACGTCAAGCTTTGCAAAGCAATTATAAAATACATGTAACAAAAAAAAAACTTTTTTTTTGACGATATGTTTAAATTTTTAGCAGTCTCGTGCTAATTTTAGTTTTTGAAACAACAATTATCTATACATACATTATACTATTCTGTTTACATACTTTTTTTATGACGCAAATGGCACAAAAATTATACTATTTTATGTTTCATCATAGACAAGGCAAGAATTACTTTTATTTTTTTTTAATGTTGTTAATTGATTAAGTGTTATCTTTTCATGCTATATTTAAATTTTTACAATGTAGTTAGATAACCTTGAATTGTCACCGCAAGGGCAATAGCAGTAACGTTTGACTAAAATTGTATTTAAATTTGGATTATTTTATGTTATTTATTATTGATTTAATTAATAAGAGTACAAAATAATATTGACTTGAATATCTTTCATCAGTATCGCATACTTACAATACATAATTCTAGAATTATTTTTGTAACATCAATAGTTAAAAATAAAAATAAATAAACTTGCCTTTTCTAATGACAATAAAAAGAATATGATTTTCTTTAAACATGTTAAGGGTTGGCCTATGTAATAACATAAAACAATAAGAATGCAACAAAAACCTAGATGCCATTGTAAAAAAACTTGTATAGAGCATATCTATTTATCATTGACGGCACATTTGTTCTGATTTAACGTCTATAGCAACACTATACACTTACCATAACAGTCTATGTAGGGTGATTTTATCGCATTTTGCATTTCAAAATAATAATAAGCAAATCACTGCAACTGTATTAATTTTCTCTCTTAATTTAATATAGATATTTCAAACAATTGTTTTCGTATATGAAAACATACAGTTCATTTTGCCAGTGAGTGAGATAGCACATGTGTATGTAGACTATTGACTCGGAGTTGCTTCTACACTTTCAGGCCGTGACAGAACGGGCTTGTCAGCAATAACGGGTTTCTCCGCTATTTGAGGTTTCTCTGCGAGCAGTGGTTTCTCCATCACTGCAATTTTTTCAGCCACTGGCTTGTCGACCTTCTTGTTACTGACTTCTACCTGAGGTTTATCAGCCACTGTTTGAGTGTTGTCTTCAAGTGGTGGTTTATCTACAGGCTTTTCTGAAACGTTTGGTTCCTCTATTGCTTTTTCTGCATTAGTCACATCTGGTGATTGTGGTTCACTTACTTCGATGTGGGTGTTAGCTAACTTACTCGGTAACACATCAGGTTCTTCTTGCTCCATTTGTGAGGGCCCATTATGCTTTTCATTAGTTGGCAATGGCGGGGACACCGATCTCTGCAATGCGTTATCTGGCATTGATGGTGACACAGCTCTCGCAGAATTGTCCTCACTTGACGCTGAGAGCTGTCTCTGTGGAGCTACTGAAGGGTGTCCAAGGCTCTGAGTCTGAGGATGATGGGGGTTATGCAAGGGTAACCTCGATTTATCGCTTTTTCTCCATAATGTGACTTCTTGTTGTTTAAAGTAGCGTCTATCTTCTGTGTCCATTAGGACTAAATTGAGATAATACCTCACTGAGAACTTATTATTTATATCTCTCATTGTAGGTGTTAAGTCGTATCCAGCTAAGAACACTCTTATAGGGATACTCTCGCCTCTGACCGGAGCCCCATCCATTATTTCGTACTTAGCGACAGTTTCGTTTTCTGTAAACGTATTTGGACCTGAGCCAGTCGTTTCCCTCTTAATAATAGATATTTCCATGTGTTTTATCTTTATACGAACGAGGAGGAAATAAATTTTACCCACTATCACGTCTTTGAGATGATATTTCGATTTGTTGTACTCGAACTCTATGTGGAGGCAGTCCTCGATGCCTACTTCCATTTTTATCGAATTTAAAACATCCGGGTAGCTGCATAGCGTGTGAACTGCGATATCGACTTCCTTAACAACGTCTGTGAGGCGGCGGACTATAGTCGCCCGTAAAAAGTATCTTAGCCTCACGTTAGCCCCTGTGTAAACTTCGTACGGTTTCTCGACGTTGGCGAATTCGAATGGATAAGACGTGTGCTGTAGCAAGTCCCCAGGACGGGCCAGTTCTTTGACTAACGATATAAACTCATGATGATTGCCTCTGTCGTAGAATAATTCGATCTGACCGATAAGCTCGACTTTGATTCCTTGATGTTCCAATTTTGACCCGGGTTTCCGGAGAGTTACGTTCACTCTCCCCGACACAGTTTCACCGTCGTAATATAATAACAATTTTTCCTTTTTCCCATCGTCCGTTTTAACTTCGGCAACCTTACGTTTGTCAGCATCATCGAACACAATTTCGATATCCGCAGTTTGTCCAAACCCGAAAAAGCTCATTTTCACATTTAACTATTACGCAAGACACTAAAAACTTTTTACGTTGCTTTCAAAAGAAAAAATAGAGACTTTTTTGAGCAAAACATTGAAAATCGGCGATGAAACGCCCGCAAATCTGGAGGCGACTGAAAGATTGAAGCAAAGATGGCGACTACAATTATGTCGGTTGTTGGCGGTAAGGATTGTAAATAAAATAATAACGAAAAAACTTACCAGTAAGACACTTCTGAATCTCACAAGCGAATTTCTTACAGGGGTCGACCGGCATATATAATAATTTAAAGTATTTTTAAGAAAAAAATAAATCTCGAATTTCAATCATGTGTACATGTAACTTTTTAGGTTATGGCAACAATGTAATAAATCCACCCATTCACAGTACTTTCCGTTTCCAAACTTGTAGATGTAAGAAATAATCTTTTTAAATCGATAATACTATAAGTATACGTATTTTATTAAAACTTTATAGATATATAACATTATCTTAATCCCTAACAATAAAGTTGAAGACTATATATTTCTTTTCGTATATTTGTTATACAGACGTAACATTTACTTCAATGAACAATTGAACAGTATAATAGTGCTATAGTATAGTCTGGCTAATGAAAGTAATACCTACTCTATTTTCTTGCATACTTTTTAAATGACAACACTGTAGGGTTTGTAGGGGTTCCCACCATCGGGTATATTACCTCTTTAATTGGAGAATATCTAGCGGAAACCTACTAAGATTTAAATCTAAATAATATTAAAATCAATTCAAAAACTTAATCGATCCAACCACTACGTCTGAAAACACAATAAGAATTTAGCACAATATAAATACTCGACAACATAAATCTTGTTATAAACATTTACAAATTACATCGTTTTTTTTTTTAACAGAGATTTGGAAGAATCGGAATCAGAGTATGGTAATACTTTAAAAAAAAAACAACAAGATGGCGCGTCTTTGAAGTTGCCAAGGTGTGGCTTTTTAAAATATAGATGCCGCGTTTCACAGTATCTACTTTCATTAGCCAGACTATAGTACTAAATACTATAAGTTTTAAGCTTTATGACCAGTTCGAAAAAAATTAGATACAAAACTTAGAATATCATAAAAAATAGTTTTCTTAAATTATGTACTATTAAACATTTTTCACTTTATTTTTAAAGTTCTTTGGAATGTTATTATACATGACACTTATTATACGAACAGGTTATTAATAATTATAATTGTGTTTGGAGGCAAACGAAAAAAAAATCGATTTCGAAATAAATACGCATTATCAAAGATTACTCAAAAAGTTATAATGAGATCTCGATGAAATATAAATGTGACCACATGATAAAAACATCGGCTTTCGATTAAATTAAAAATCATCAAAATCGGTACAACCAGTAAAAAGTTATGCGGATTTTCGAGTTTCCCTCGATTTCGATTCGAAGTCGGTTAAAAAAGATCAAAAACTAATGTAGTACTTTAATAATTTAGATAGTACTACTTAGTGCTCCCGCACACATACAATTAAGTTGGCCGAACGCCGTTACGACTAAATCGCAGAGTATATTAATAGGTATAGTGACATATGGAAGCCCACACATCTTCTCCAACTAAGTTGTTCAACTAATTAATTGGATACCGATCGTATCAGAATCGAAATGCACTTCCGATCGACGTACAATTAAAAAGTTGTCCAACTGTTCATTAGCACGGTTACCTTATACAAGCTCGCTGACTATCTCCAACTTATTTGGTCAGTCGCACGGCAAAATGCAGGGCGATTAATCTTAATACAAAAAACTGGGGACAGCAATAGGTACAATGATACAAAATCTCTACAAATTAGATTTAGATGTGTTTTTTAATATTGTCGGATTATAATCGTAAGAAAAGTGACAACTATAAATAAGAGATGGCAGTTTTAAGGCATGTTTATAATTCATATACCTAGATGGCGCTAAACACAAATTGTATTGTGTTAAATTCACACAATACAATTCTCTTTGATACAAATTATAAATGTCTGCTAATTTTTGAGCGCCGGTTTTTTGCGATATTTTGTTTATTTTCGTGTGAGCTAATGTTCCTCCGACTAATTCATATTTGTAACCAGAAAGTAATTTTGTGTGTGGTTGTGTCTTCAAAATTGAGATAGGACTCCAGTGTGTGTGAACAGGACACAGTGCAGGTGTTGCGGGAGTTGCGGGTGTTGCAGGTGGTGCAGGTGTTGCAGGTGGTGCAGGTGTTGTTGAAAATGTTACGTTTCTTAGATGTGACGTTTAATTGACTATCTTTAAGGTCATTAAATTAATATCCTAAATTCCGTGTACTAAAAAGTCATTAACATCGTAATACATTTTCTCCAACAGCAGATCAAATAATTTTTTCTTAAACATTGCAGTTGTAAGGTTTTTTAAGGTATCGGGCAATGTGTTATAAATTTTTATAGCCATACAGTATACATTTTTTTTTTATATAAATAGTTAGTTTTTGAAATGGTACATATAACTTTTGTGGATATCTTGTTGTTCGCGATATTATATCTGAATTAGCCTTGAAGAGATACAAATGCTTTTTTTACGAAAGCATTTGTATAGAAGAAGAACTTATAGATGAACCTTAATTAAAAAAAATAGTATGTTTTAGAAATAAAAAAGGACATGGGTTTCAAAAGCCCGTGGATGTATATTAATTATATTAAAAAAAAATCTTCAACGACTATAACGAGTCGGAAAGGTGTGTCCTGTTTGATTATTGCTGGCCCAATTAGATATACGAGTTCATCGAAAGACGAAATACTCATTCTGTAGTATGAAAAAAATTTATCTGGATAACATCTGAGTTTAGAATGCAATGTACGATGCTTCCCATATTCTAATCTATTACTTAATATACGTGCACCCAAAATTTTCTTTTTTGTTTTCATCTTCTTTTTATTATTAGAGCAATTAGAGCGTTTTTTTTTCGCATTTTCACGCACACGCACCGCACTAGCAACACTGTCACCGATTAAATCGGATAGTCTGCGGCTAACCAACAAAATAAAGTTGATCAACTAAGTTGTAAACGTCCGCACACGTACGCAATTTAGTTGTTCGGTAGTCGGCCAACTTAATACTTAATTGTAAGTGTGTGGGAGCACTTAGTAGTTGGTTAGTACAGTTAAGTGGTACTGTAGTCTGTGGCTGTGCTGTGGTAATAATTTATAGAAGTGGCCAACCTTTTTTCCACAGTGACCAACTTTCAAATTAGATTTTTGCTAATAAAGAAATAAATGGCGGACCGCAAAATTTCCTAACAATAGCGACTGCAATTTTAAATATTTTGTGAACAATTAAATATAAAACTAATATCATCATGATGGAAATAAGTCGTACAACGCTTGGTATTGCAGTCGGCCTTGCAGGAACGTTATTTCTAGGCTATTGTGTTTATTTTGACCAACAACGTCGTAAGGATCCCTTATTTAAGAAGAAGTTGAGAGAACGTAAGTATTCATATAATAAACGATAGCAATCAACATAAAATATCAATAACTAAAACTGTAAAAATTACTTGGAGAAACTTTTATACACATATGCAAATTGTTCTATTGTATAATTTTACAACCTATAAATTGTCATGTCGATTAAACATTGCATATTTGATAATATACTGCCTTGTTTTCAACATGCAATGTCGAGTAGGAAGTTAATTTTCACTTGCAGCATAAAAATCTTTACTTACAAGAATTGTTTTGTTATACATTTATATTGTAAGTTAGGAAATATCTTTTAATAAGTATGAAGATTAAGATGAATAAGAAGATAAGTAAGGAAAGTAATTGTTTGTAGGTCGTGAGAAAGCACAAAACAATGCCACTAAGTCGCGGAATCTTGGTGGGCCATTACCTGACATGAGTGATCATGAGGCCATGCAGAGATTCTTCCTGCAACAGGTATGTATATGTAGCAGTATTATATTATATAGCAGTCTTGGCTATTATGTACAATATAGGTAGATTTTGGTCATTCGTTAGTTAAGTGGGCTCCGATTTATGGGGTGAAATGGGGGTGGGGGGGTAAAGGGAGGTGGGGAGGGTGGGTTTTTTAGCCCCCCGTAGTGTGCATTTCACGTAAACCCCGTGGTTTCGAAGATTTCGTGTTTGAAGTTTTGGGGTTAACTTTACGTGATTCAGAGATATTACAATACCTTAGAGCTCCGTGTCTGACTCCACCTTAACTCCGGTGCAGCGGGAAGTGCACTCATATGCTCCATTCACCAACTTTCACACTTTATTTTCGAACAAATTTACGTAAAAACGATCTCGATTGCAAGATCAACAAACGATACGAACTGACGCTTAACGACTGACAAATCGACACTTTTAAACAAAATAACGCGTCAGACATAATATTCTAATAAAATTAGTAACATTGCGTGCTAGAATATAGGTTTAGAAATTCGAAAAATACCCAAAACCGAATCGGAGCACCCCACTGTCCACGTGGTCTTGGTCTGTCCTACCCCTAGAGTGTTTTTTTTGTGCCGCGGAGGCGCGGAGGGAGGGCAGCCCTCGCCCGCCGTGCGAAAGCGCGCGAACGAATGCGTAGAGGAGCGGCTGAGGCTGGTCGCCGAAGGCGACCAGCCTCCGCTGCGGAACGGAGCATGAGTGAGCGTGCTTTCGCACGCAAGGGCGGAAGGGCTGCACTTCCCGCAGCGCCGGAGCCAAGCGTTCCTCTAACTTTCGAAATTCTTCTTCTAACCTCAAAACTTTAACCATGGATATCTCCATAACCATGGGGTTCTGAGGTGTGACAGTGGTACCAAGGGTAGCGCCCCCCCCCTTCCCTTCACGGTCCCGAAATTCGGTTTTTCCTAATCTAAAGCTTTGTGTTTTAAAGGAAATGCTAAGTGACGCCTTATTTTGGTCAACGGTGTCTATTTGTTAGTCGTTAAACGTCAGTTCGTATCGTTTGTTGATCTTGCAATCGAGATCGTTTTTACGTAAATTTGTTCGAAAATAAAGTGTGAAAGTTGGTGAACAGAGCATATGAGTGCACTTCCCGCAGCACCGGAGTTAAGGTGGAGTCAGACGCGGAGCTCTAAGGTATTGTAATATCTCTGAATCACGTAAAGTTAACCTCAAAACTTCAAACACGATATCTTCGAAACCACGGGGTTTACGCGAAAAGCACACTACGAGGGGGGTAAAAAACCCACCCTCCCCCCTCCCTTCACCCCCTCTTCCCCCAGGACCCCATAAATTGGAGCCCACTTAACTAAAGATTTACCCTCATGCTCCGTACTGCGACTATCACGCTTTATTTTCCAACAAATTTACGTAAAAACGATCTTTACTGCAAGATCAAAATACGATACGAACTAACCCTTAACGACTGACAAATCAACACTTTTAAACAAAATAACGCGTCAGACATAATATTCTAATAAAATTAGTAACATTGCGTGCTAGAATATAGGCTTAGAAATTCGAAAAATACCCAAAACCGAATCGGAGCACCCCACTGTCCACGTGGTCTTGGTCTGCCCTACCCCTAGAGTGTTTTTTTAAGCCGCGGAGGCGTGGAGGGAGGGCTGCACTTCCCGCAGCGCCGGAGCCAAGCGTTACTCTAACCTTAAAGGTGGTAGGTTAATTTTAACCTCAAAACTTCAACTACGATATCTCTGTAACAGCGGGGTTTAACAAAAATTTAACCTCCGATAAAAAAATCTACTTATATTGTACATATAACCGCAGTCTTTAATAATTAAATAATCTTTATTTCAAAAGAAGTTATCAAAATGAGATTAACCAATTTTCTTAACATACATTTTTTATTTGTTAGAGCTAACTAAACTTACAAAATACATTTATGACTATAATTTATTTTAAAAGTTTATATTACTATAAAATAAAATAAATTTATTCATTTAATTAGGCTTTAAAAGCAGTTCTGAATTTTTATTTTAACAATTTTAATTCAGCTTATTTGTTAACCCACACGGAGAAAGAGGGCTATGCCCAGCGGTGGCATGTCATAGGCTGGATCAATAAATCAATATTGTGTTTGTAGATCCAACTCGGTGAGGAGTTGTTAGCAGCTGGAGACTTGGAGGCGGGCGTGGAGCACCTCGGACAGGCTGTCACAGTGTGTGGACAGACACAACAGCTACTTAGTGTAAGCTTATTTTTATAATTTAATATCTGCTCGGCGAATTTTATATTGTCAATGTCATGTGTCCTGAGGGAGTAGGATATAATGGTAATCTGTAGTTGACAGCAATAAAATATTAAGACCATCTGTTGAAAAATAAAAATCTAAAATCTAAATCTAAGGTTTAAAATTTTTTTAATTTAGATTTAATACATAAATATTATTTTATATTTGATATATTTATTGCATTTTTAATACCTTTATAACAACAAAAAGCTGTCAGTGTCGGACCATCCTACCGATTCTACACAGTAGAACTGCTGGTTCCATATATTAACAAATATTTTATGAAGTAAAAATGACATGGGCAACTAAGAACCCTTGGATCTTATAAAAATAAATATATAATAATAAAAATATATATATATATATATATAATAGCTGACTCGGCAAAACGATGCCTTGCCGCTACACGCTATTTAAAAATAGGGGTTGGTGGTAGAAGGGTGAAAATTTAGGGTTGATGTATTTTTCAACGCCAAATCATAATAAAATGAAAATAAACATTTCATCAAAAAATTAAAAAAAAAATTTAGGGGTGAACTACCCTTAACATTTAGGGGGATGAAAAATAGATGTTGTTCGATTCTCAGACCTACCCAATATGCACACAAAATTTCATGAGAATCGTTCAAGCCGTTTCAGAGGAGTTTAACTACAAACACCGCGAATTTTACATATATGTATATATATATCAGCTAACTTTATCTAACTTCAAAAGCTTGGTGTTGTGCATTTGTGTCCACTATATAACGAAAAATTACTATTAATATCTAACATTATACATACATAATATTATGACAAATTGAATTTCTCATCATAATGTGTAAAATTGTCAATATTACAGGTCCTCCAGCAGACAATGCCAGCACCAATCTTCCACCTACTTCTGAAAAAGCTTCCGGAGGTCTCGGAACGTCTAAGAGCATCGATGAGAGCCAACAGTGGCAATACGTTGCAAGAGGAAGATGTGGAATAAAATGTTATTAATATTTCAAATTATCTTAGTGAGTAATACTTTGTGCAACAAGCTTAGATTGTTAGCATGTTTGTGTCGAGTGACACAAAAGGCGTTTATGTCGAGTCCATTTTTATATGCCATAGTGAACACTAAGTATATCCACGTATGCAGTTTTCAAATTTGAAATAAACATTTGCATCGAAATGTCTAGTTTTTAAAGTTAGTGGTAATAAAAGATAAAAAAAACCTTTTTACATGTCTTTTGTGTCACAAATCATAGCTTGTGTAGAAGTATACACTGCACTAAAATAAATTGAATTATTTATAGCATTTTCGGCCTAACAATAATTGGGTATCGTTAAGATAATCAAATGTAGAGCAAATTTTGTAGCATGAAATTGTAATGTGAAAAATTAAAGTTTTCGATTCTTATCACATTTATTTAAATGTTATCTTTAGACGTTAGAAATTAAAGATAAGAAGCGGTAAATTGTTTGCGCTATTACAGTTATTTAAATACCGAATTATTATAATGTTAGGCTCGAGTCACTGTTAGATGATTGGCAAATTAACAGACTTAACAACAAATTTAAACTTAACTATTCTGTTTTTCTTCTTTATTTCTCTCTGTTTATGACATGTTATTAAAAGCTTAAGTTATTATTTACATACAAGTATGTCTTGCCTTAATATTTCGAGCTTTTAGCAAAAAGATCTTTCTGATTTTCTGTTTTCAAGTTAGGGCTGTGAAAGATTGTGGAACCGCCAAATATCCTTCGATTGAAGAGGAAGAAACGTTACATATTTTTTAGTGTTATTTAGGTTTTATTCACAACTGATAAGGATGCTTGAGTTTTGATTGATTTTATTGTGAAATAAAAGTATTATACAATTATTTTGTTTGTTAATTTTTTACTTAGCTTTATTTTTTTAAGTTTCTGTGCTTTTAGTGTGTGTTTTGAAAGCAATATTAAATATTACAGATATATAATACTGCTTTCAAGCGATCTTGTATTCCTGTGGTAAGGTGGCTGTGAGGGTTGACAACGTTTTTGCGATGATTCCAGTGTTGCTGGCGTCTATAGGCAAGTTTACCATCATCTTAGCTGTACAATTGCTTGCCACCCTAGTTGTATACAAAAAACTTGTTATCGGGACTTTTTCTACTACTTTTTACTCTGCTATCCCTCAGGGTTAACCTATCTGAATATAGCCGATGAAAATAATTTTATTTTAAACATTTCGCCCTCGCGAATTATTGTCGTATTTCGTCATCATCAGTAAAATCGTATTTGCATGAAATCCAAACGTATTTATAATTATAAATATAAACGTACATAATTACGCTTACATAGTTTTTGTTGATCAACATTACATTTTATTCCTTGGTAGACGACGTTAGGTACGCCATCTACCAAATATATGCCGTCTATGTGCTGGTGTGTTTAAAATTGCCCGAGTCATGAAAGTGGAACAAGTAACTCACTTTCAGATGTGTATTTCCTTATCACTATGAATGATAGAAAGTTCATGAGGGAAATTCTTCTTCTTAGTCGCACACTCTTGCCAGAGTGGTCGTGGCTGCGCTGACTGCGCTATGTACCTCACATAGTAGGGTGTTTGGTGGATCGATAATATTTTCGAGGGTAGCTCTCCTGGCGATGGGTTTCCATTTCCCTCTGTTGGAGGTGTCGCGAGTACACTGGACCATGGTGGACTCAGTAGCTCTTGTGATGACGTCTATCCAGCGGGCTGGCGTTCGATCGCGTGCTCTCTTGCCTTCCACCTGGCCCTGCACCACTAGTTTCTCCATCGAGTTTTCATTCCTAGAGATGTGACCAAAGAACTTCAGTATTCGTAGTTGTACAGTTGCTGATAGTCTGTCTTTAATACGAAGTTTTCTGAGGATGGATACGTTGGTGCGAAACGCCATCCACGGGATCTTTAGGAGGCGTCTCCAGCACCACATCTCTAATGCGTCGATTTTACGGCGATCCTGCAGTCTCAGAGACAAGTTTTGGCTCCATAGAGAAAGATTGGAAACACAAGGCATTTCATCAACCTGACTTTAGTCTTCTTGGTAATCCTTCTGTCTCTCCAAATCTTTACCAGTCGTTCCACAGCAGACCTGGTGATGGCGCACCGTCTCCTTATCTCGTCGTCACATACTCCAGCACTTGATTTACTGGAGCCGAGGTAAATATAGTTCTGTACCACTTCGCAATTAGCTATATTGTGTACGTTGGTTCCACTTTGTTCAGCCCGGTCCACTATCATCATCTTCGTCTTGTCTCGGTTGATAGCAAGTCCGAATTGGAGGCTGGTATTTTCTAGGCGGGTCAGAAGATTTTCAATGTCTTCTCTTGTCTGTGCGAGAAGGGTTATTTATCACGTGTCTCCCAACTAGAGATGGGCGTTTTCGTTTTTTGATGAAAACCGATATGTAACCGTTATATAGTTTTCATATCGATATCGAAAACGGTTTTTAGATATCGATATCATTATTATGGTTTGCTAACGTATTTGGTTACACAGTTATGTAACTAAAGACAAACGAAAACACGTGCACATTTAACGAGTTATTTTAACCTAATACATTTTAAAGAATGTCTCAGTCTGCGGTGTTTTAGTTAGTTATGGCAATTTCCCTTCATGCTTTATTAGACTTAAAACTATCAGAAAAGCTTTTTAAGTAAAAAAATAAAGATACTTTTCTGGCTCATTTAAAAATCGCCATATAGGTATGATTGATGATTTTTGATTTATAAATATTTACAGATGTTTAATTTTAAAACTACTTCTTTTTGGATAAAGACAGATTTGCATTTAAGAATGCAAGCTACTCCACTTTCTTCGATTTCAAACGGCATCTCCTTTCATTTATTATAAGCCATGTCTTCGAAAAGAGTCGCTCACACGGAACTGAGGTGACAACTATATATAACTATATTACACTTATTTCGATAGAGTTCCGAGAGGTGTGGATAAATTATCCTATGGTCTCTCCACCACTGCGCTGGATTATTCCAGTTTCCTTCGGAATCTTTACGGGGCAACATCTCATCGTCTAGGTACATCTGCAGTTCCCTAATGGCCCACGCTTGAGCATTTTCTTGCGGCTTATTTTTTCGTAATAAATCGTCAAATTTATCCCAAGCACTTACACTAGTACTAACATTTTGAGCTATATTTACATTCGCTGTGGTTTCGGCACTCGACTCGGAAGATTTGTTTTTATTAATATGACTGTTGTTGTTGTTTACTAAATCCAAAAAACTATGCCAACAATTACACGTCAAAATGCACCTTATTATTATTCAAGAACTAAACATCATTATTACCTAAATGCATCGTCAATTCAAATTGAGCCGTATTGCTATTATACTAAATTACAATTTGCGGTGTGAATCTTTCGCGGAATAACCGACTAAATATCAAAACATTCTAAACGCAATCGTAACAATTCAAATCAACCTTTATTTCTACTATACATAAGAGCGAAATGCCATAACTTGTAATTGTCCAAGCATTGCACAAATAAAACAAAAATGCTGCATCTCTTTTACACTGTTATAATATGTAAGAGTCGAAGTGAGTATCCTAATATTCGCTTCATCTCTTTTACATCGCTTTACAAGAAAGAGAAGAAGCGAATATGATACCGTTCGGCTTTCGTTACCATCGTAGTTCGTTTGGGCACGGTTTTCGTTTTGATAACTGTGTAACATTTCGTTCGGTTTCCGTATCGAGTTGTCGCGCGATTCGAGTTATTGTTTCGATTGAGGTTTCGATATCATAGTTTTTGAAATATCAGTTATGTGAAAACGTGATATCGATACGATATGTTATCTAACTCATATCGGTTATTAGTTATGTTTTGATATATCGAACTCATGCCTACTCCCAACTGATATTCCTTTGTTTCAATCTTCCAGGAAAATGCGCATAATGTACTCTGTGTAGGTGTTAAAGAGTAATGGCGATAAGATGCATCCTTGTCGTACACCGGCCTCAGTCTTAAAATTACTTGAAAGGGTATCATCCACTTTTACCGCTGCAGTACCGTCTTCATACAGCCTCCTCAACAGAACTATTAGATGCTGCGGTACACCCATTTCTGCAAGTATTGTCCAGAGGTGTGTCCATATGACCGTATCAAATGCTTTGCGAAAGTCCACAAAGCAGATGTAAAGGGTTGTATTGAATTCTCTGGCCTTCTCAATAATCTGACGCAATATAAGAATTTGTTCGCGAGTGCCTCTTCTTTTAACAAATTCGGCTTGCTCGTGTGCGATTTGACTTGAAAGATAGGCCAACAGCCTTGTATTCATTATGTGGAGCATCCTTCACCTTACTTGCATGCGATATCAGGGATATGAGACGGTAGTTGTTGCATTTCTTGGTGGACTCTTTTTTCGACCAGTCGTCGGGCCATATTCGGGTCTCCTATATTAGTCGTCGGGGAATTGGTCGGTTCTTTTTCGTTTTATTCGTGTATATGCACCGTAGATATTTCGATGATTACTTCAAGTTTAATTGAGGTAGGGCACAGCAGGAAATATAAAGCGAAAAAGCGGGAGCAGTCCGACTGGCGAAGTACCTCGATCTTACAGGTGCTTACAGCTAAATAATACTGCTTTCAAATAGTGTTACTTATCTGTGATAAGGACTTTCAGGGATATGGTCGCTTCTGGTGTTGCACGCCTCTATAAGCTACAGTAATTATTTACCATTAGATGAGCCATAAGTTTTTTGCCGACCTACCATAAAAAAGTTTACATTTACAAAAAAAATCGTATATACACATCACCATACATACATATACACATATCACAGGTACATCGATATAGGTCGCCATAATCAATATACATCAATTTACTGATTTAAAACTGGTTGGACTGCCATTATGATTCGACATTAATTTAAAACGCATTAGAATAATATCCTGTAATGTTAGATGTATGATGGAATAAATAAATAAATTAAAAAAAAAAAAACTTAATTGGCATATTTGACGTAATTATTACTAGGAATTATAAAAAAATTAAATATAGTTTAAGATTTTATATAAAAAGGTATTTGTTACTTATATTTCAAAGAAATTAAAAAAGGTAATCCCGTATATTGTAGCGATTTATTAAAAATATAATATAATAACAATACACCACAATAAGTACAACCTATGATTTAACAATTCCCCAATAAGTACCTAACAACAATCAACTAAAAACAACAACAAAATATGTACAATTAAATAAACAAATACACAGTCATCAAGACTTTGCAACGGAACTTCTAATTAGGTCTTGAGTGACTTTCATTACATCTAAAGCACCTTTTGATATTAAATTATTCGCTAAATCTTTACCCAAATCATCACACTTGGTTATAACATCCAATGGAATATTTAGGTTTTCTGATAAACCACAGAAGATTCTTGGGGTTTCTAAGTTGGCCAAATCTTCTTGGGTTCCCAAATCTTCACAGTTCAAGTCACCTTTTTTCTCTGCTATCATTTTATCAAGTTCTTCAAGGGGATTATATGTTTTATTGACTTTTTCTTCATCTGTTTTGATTTTTTTATTAGCTGTTTCCTCAGTAGGACTCAGATTATGTTTCTGAGTTCTCTTTATCTGTGGGAATGTTAGTTCTAGAGTGTGATCCACTTTGGTGACACCGTCTAAACTCCATACTGCGCCTGTTATTGTTAGTTTAAAGTTTGATTCGATGGGCTTTAGCCTTGTTGAAACACCGACTGGTGCGCTACAACCGCCACCTAGTGGAAAATAATGTATCTTTTAGTACTGATAGGTTATAAGTTAGCAGTCTCAGAAAATATCAATTATCTTTATTAATGTTTAGAACGTCATACATGCTGTGTGGTTACGGCAGTAAAAAAATATAGCCAGCCCCTCTCTTCCCGAGGGTGTCGTAAGAGGCGATATAGAGGGATAACAAAGTTCCACTACCACCTTGGAACTTAAAAAGCCGACCGATGGCGGGATAACCATCCATGCTGGCTTTGAAATACACAGGCCGAAGACGGGCAGCAGCGTCTTCGGTGCGACAAAGCCAGCCGTGCGGTCACCAACCCGCCTGCCCAGCGCGGTGACAATGAGGAAAACACATGATTTTGCGCCATAATGTCAGGTGTAAACTTGTGGAGGCCTATGTCCAGCAGTGGACTGTGATAAGCTGATGATAATAAGCCATAGAGATGATTTTAATTATCTGGGCAATCGTGTTTGTGTTGTGTATGTTTCCGGCATAGGATTAAAGTCCTACTGGGGAAATTTCAGTTGATTTTAAGGCGTTATTTATTTATTAAGTAATCGATTATACAAAATAATATTTGCGTTCGATAAGCTGTTGATTGAGGAAATCTGTAAGCCATTATATGATACATGATATGGCTTACGAAATCGAAACTGAAGTCAGTGATTTATATTTTTTAAAACAATAAAAACTTTAAAATCAAATCATAAATTGACGCTTGCTATGCATATCGGTAAGATCAACAGCTAAAATCCCTGTTACGTCTCAGGGTCAGTTGTTTCAAACAATTTCACTCCTCATATTTTTTTACGAAACAGGTCATGTACCTTTTCTTAAGGAGTGAGCTATGAATAAGGAAAAAAAGGGGCGAACAGGGAATACACACAAAAATTAAATTCGTATGAATATTAATAGTTTTTGAGTAAGGGACTAGACGGGTTGGTACGTATGTAAATAGGAAATCTTACCCAAAGTCTTAAGAAAGCTTCTCTCCGCTAACACTCGACAATAAGTCTCAGGATGGTTGAAGGGTGCCAACATAGTCAATAGTTCTGTATTATCTGACCTACACTCGACTGCTAACGCTCCTTGACCGACCGCGTACATCATTTCTGCACACGGCAGTATCTGGAATAAACAGAATAACTTTAATTACATATGTTATTTAATACTTTTGATGACATTTTCTAACTTTTTTGTTAGTGTTGTCCTTATTATCATTACTTTTTAAATGTGTATCTTTAAAACATTTTTATTATATAATATTGTTCTTTGCTCTAAGATAGAAGTAAAATAATGTAAAACTATCTTTGTGTGTAAGTAATATTTACACCCTAAAAAAAGAATGAGAGAGAGAGAGAGAGTACAGTCAAAACTAATAAAAAAATTGTACTATTCAAATAATCATTTAAGTGTTTTAATAATTTTCATATTTTAGCAAATTCTCCTTAATTCAGGAACATAGGGTGGCATATTCGTTAATCACTAATTTGTTAACAAATTGTTAACTTAGTTAATTCTCAAATTCGAACGCAAGTTAATATTTATGTTGTTCCTATAACACATGACATAGTCAAATTGAGAACCTCCTCCTTTTTTGAAGACTGTTAAAAGAAACCAATATCGTATTTAAAATTAATACAAAAAAAAATCACAATAGTAATAAATTACCTTGGAAACCCTGTTACCCCAACCCATTCTCTGCAAACCAGCGTTCGCAAGTAATAACGCAGAATAGTCCTTCGTCGGCGCGTCGAGTTTCCTCAGCCTAGTGTTTAGGTTACCTCTCACATCTTGTATTGTTAGATGTGGAAAGGAACCTCGTAATTGTGCCGTTCGACGTAGCGACGATGTACCTTGAATATAAAAAACATGAATTAATTAATACATTTTTTATGCTTTATAGGTGACAAACAAGCGTAGGGTTTGCCTATTGATAAGTGAATACCGTAGCTTAGTCTGCAACATCAGAAGCATTGCAAGCGCGTTGCCGACCCTACCCTCGACCATAAGAATGTGTACCCGCTCTTTAAGCGATAAGGCCGCCTTTATACACCGTCCTCTAATTGTACTTTTGTTTGTATATTTTAAGGTGTGCAATTAAGTATATTATTATTCTTAATATCGTTGCAGATCCATGGGCGACGGTAGCCATTTAACATCAGATGATTATATCCGCTTGTTTGGGTATTATTAAGTATTCATAATAATTAAACATAATTAAATCCTCAATGTATTTAGAGAACTTCATATCAAATTTACAACTTTATAATCAAACACAAATTATTATTGATACTAACTACTCAGCATCAAATTTATTATAAAAATATATTTAAAAAAATTAAAAAATCTTCTTATAAAAATAATATATTTAAAGTAAAAAAAAAAAAAAATATATATATATATATATATTTAAAGTAAAGCGTCCAATATCGGTTTGACAATAACTCAAGAAGTTAGTATCAATCGACATTTTCGTGACTTGCACATTACTATAGTACCTATAAACCTTCGAACACCCTCCCCTCCCCCAATTTCAAAAAAATCACTATTCAAAGTTAAATCACTCACCAATAACAGATCCAGCTGGTAGTGTGGAAAGCGTGCAGTCTTTTATGTCTTCTCGAAGAACTAAAGCGTCTCTTGGATCTTCCCTTAAAAAATATTATCATCATATTAATGATTCGATTTACTAAAATAAGTAGAAACGTCAAGTAGCGAGTGAAAACTTCTTTTGGCGCACCGCACACACATTTTTGCGGTGGTATTATAGTAAGGGCGGAGTTCACCGACTTTTAAAACGGCTGTTTATCAGTTAAACAACTGATTAAATCATTTTTACTGTTCACCATACGTTAACCAGTGTTTACAGCCCTTAAACAACCGATTACTATAACCGAACTCTACAGCATTGTTTAACCGTCCATCAATGCCATATTCGGACATCTGCTGAACAGATTCTGCTGTGACTTTACAACAGTTGCAACATTACGTTATTAGTTGAAAGTTTTTGGTAAGAGATAAACACGCAGTCAGTGTTCAATTTCAATGTATTAATTGATAACTATCAAGACCTTAGGCCTTCTTGAAAATCTAGAAAATATAGAGACCAAAACAAGGAGACCTAGAGTATCTGTTTCAAATGCGTCGTAATTATTACGAATAATACAATGATTCCTCATTTAAAACTAGATTCCGTTTGTTAAAATCATCGCTTGAAAATAGTTTTTCTCTTTTTTAAAGCTGCCATTTTTCAAGTAAACCGTAATTTAAAAACAAAACACTCACAACAGAACAAAATAATTATCAACACAGAGAATGTTAGCACGTGCAAAAAAATAATAAAAAAATTGACAATGACAGCGCCGTGCCGTTATTACCCATCCAAATTGGACACAACATGCTAACGTAACAGTTTCTAATGCGTTCTCGAACTTCTCAAGTTGAAAGCGTTTTATTTTATGCTACCAACTATAGATGGCACCAAAACTCGTGTCAACTAAATAAAACTATGTGACTTCCATAATGAGTAGACTTATAGCATTCATTCATTAGTGGTTCAAACACTCTGACAGTATGATTGCCTGATTTTGTAACCACGGTTAAAATATTCGTGGTGAACAGTGAATACTTTACCGGGTGCATAACCGATGTTTAGGAATTCATCGGCTGATTACTCAAACATTGGTTAAATGATAGTCGGTGAACTCCGCCCTAAGTTATGCAGATCCGTCACGCTCTGAGGTGAAAGGCTTGATCGGGTGAACTCGGGACCGCCGAGTGTGCCCGAGCGAGAAAGATTCAGTCAGCTGCTTTTCGCTGCTTTATATCGCTGTGTTATATTCACAATGAAGTTTTCACTTCTACCGTGCGGTCGTAAGCATACACTCTATTTTTCAATTTGGATTCAGCACAATTTATTATGCTTTAACATGTCATTTGTGCTAACGATTTGATAACACGGTTACAAATACGTCAAGCAGTAATTCAAATTTAAAATGGTTAAGGCGGCCGTTAAATTTCCGTCCCTGTAATCTACGTTGCTATGATTTGGGTACCGAGAGAGAATGATGAAACAAACTTTATTTTAATAACATTACAAAAACGAAAGTTAACAAATGAAACATTCGTTTGTTACTCTTTCATGCAAAAACTATTGAAGCGATTGTAACGAAATTTGGTACGTAGATAGCTGGAGATCTAGAATAACACAAAGGCTACTTTTTATCCCGACATTCGTACAATAGTACTTCATAAACCCATATATTGTGGTCAGTTTTGTGCAGTCCTCGATTAGCCTATAAGCTATTTAAGCAATTGCTTAGGGCATACTAGAGATGACCGAAAAAAAAAAACACGAACGTTAAAGCAATTTATAAATTGGCGCGTTTTAAACGATATGTATTCACATTTTTTTTTTTCAATTAATTCTTTGTAGTTCACTTAAGGAGAGGGGGGCCCCACAGGGTAAGATTGCTTAGGGCATCAAGTTTTTAACTGACGTCAAAAAAGAGGATCTTCTCAAATTGACTGTATTTTTTATATATGTATATGTTACCTCATAATTTTTGCTGGGTATACCGATTTTGATGATTCTTTTATAATCGAAATGATGCTTCTCTGTTCTGATGCTTCTCATGTGGTCTAGTTTAAATTAATCAAGATCTGACTAATACTTTTTGAGTTATCCCAAATATATCTTATTCAATTGATTATTTTATTTGAAATCCAAAACCAGGTAAGTTTTTTTCTACACATTTCAATTACCTCTTTTTTTTGCTTTATACTAGTTCGATTATTAACATAAATTAAAATCAGAGGTAGTGATTATTGAGGCCGGCGTGAGTCGTCCGGCGATGTTACAGGGAACATCAAGGTTACTTTGGCGTAGTTGGCAATGCAATCGAGCCGGTGAACACACATTATTTATAATAAAGCATTATGTACTGAATATGATTAAATTTGTTGAATTATGTTTTATGAATAATATATGTAATTGTTATCATCGGTTTGTATTTCCTTATCCTTTTTCTTCCATTTAGTGGTTCGTGTGCCGTGTAGGCGCCTAATCATTGCCGATTTGAGGGTTTACTTCCCGCTCGGAATGGATATTTATTTTTGTACAAATATTTGTTTCCGGTTTGGATGTCTGTCCTTGTGGGTCTCCTCGCTGTGCCCCGGAGAGCACGTTAAACTGTCGGTCCCGGTTGTTATCACAACTACACACCTGGTAGCGATCGTTATCCATAATATATATCCTGTGATGAGTTCCTCAGGTAGGTAAGATGGCCAGACCTCTAGGGAATACACTGTATTGAAAGCAGTAGTAGGTTTGGCAACTCGAGAAGCGTGTACTGCAAGTGTTGATAGGCTACGGTAATCATTTACCATCGGTTAGACTGCACCATTGTTTGCCAGTTTTGTGGTATTCAAAAAATGCAAAATATTTTACCTTTCAAAAACAGCACCAATAGCAAGACCCTCTGGCAGTGATGTCGGCAAATCTTTGAGTGAATGTACAACAAAGTCAACTGTATTGTTCCTCAGGGCGTCTTCTAAATCTTTCGTAAATAGTGATTTCTCTCCTATTTTAGGTAACGACACATTCAAGATTCGGTCGCCTAGTGTTGTCATAGTAACTAAAAAAATACAAATTTGATATTAATTTATTTTGGTAATTTTTAAGTTTTTCTAATATTTGTAAACTACCTGAGAGTATAGTTATGCTTAAAATATAATTATTCTGTTTCAAATTTACATCTTATATCAATAAAAAAATTTCGTTTTTTTTTTTTAATTTTTGTTAATATCAAAATTTTACAAGTTTTCCATCATTCTCATATTTCATTTGTAGTATATATATGAATGCTGTGTGGTTACGTCATTATGTATGTACAATATACACCCATGGTCATCTGTTCCTAAGTAACTTAATAAAATGCAACACAAGTTATTTTGTCGTATACTAGTATATTCTGTATGCAGTTTTTATTTATAAATTACCTATATCAGTAATGAAAAAAAAAGTTTTTTGTTACCATAGATGCACGTAAAGTAAACACGTAGATAAATGTGTGTTATTTTTTATTATTACCAGTTTTCTTGTATTTAAAGTTAAGCATACCTATTGAAAACTCCTTATCTGGATAAACCTTCTTTAAGCTGTCTATAACAAAGTTAGTTTGAATGAGTGCCAGCTGAAAAAAAAATAGCCGTTATAAATAATAATAATAATACTTTATTTCAGACTAAATTTAAGTCCATATTGGGTTAGTATAACAAAACAACATTTAAAATAAAACAAAACATAATTAAATTTAAAAATCAATAAGTAAAAATAAAAATAAATAAAGTAAAAGTAAAATCAAAAAATTCAAACATTCAAAAATGGTGTTAGTAGCCGAAAAACCAAAAATTAAGAAAATAAAAATAAATAACATGAAACTTATGAACTAGGTAACTATAGCAAAAAATTTTTTAAAATGCTAAGCACACACACGCTTGTTTGGATATATGTGTGCACCATTCCAACTCCACCAGAGTGTGCTGTCGAGTTTGTACGCCAATGTGCTGAGAAGGGTATTGGTGCTATTCGCCAGTCGGCTCATCATAGACGATACACGTTTTCGGAAGATCGCGTAGAAGTTGTCCACACGAGCCTACGTGGCAGATGCACTGCAGTGACGTGACTTCCCCAGTACCACTCTCAGCACATTGTTGTACTGCACGCGAAGAGCTCTGAAGGCCTTCTGCGCCCACAGACTGCACGTGTAAAAGGTTTGGCAGTATAGTTAATTTTACCTCTTCGTTACAACGAGCAAATCTGCGGGCCAACATATTGCCCCGAACCGACAGCGCCCTTCGCTCTCTCTCTAAATCGCCGTCGTCCACGAGGCGCTCGTTAACTATATGGCCGAGATACTCGAACTCGGCCACCTGTTTCAGGGGAGATCCACACAATCTTATAATGGGCTGAAAGTTTGTGGATTTGTTTTTTCCCCTGAACACAAGGAACTCGCTCTTTTTGGTGTTGTATTTAAGTCCATTTCTCTCTGCATACTCCTCACAGATTTTGAGTAGCTTCCGGAGGCCACTACCGAAGGACGAAGCAGAACCATGTCATCCGCATAGCTGATGTTGTTTATGAAGACACCATCAACCGAGCATCTGACACCGGCTCCGCTAAGCCCCTCTATCAGCTGGTTAATAAAAAGGTTGAACAGCATTGGTGACGTAAGCTCACCCTGCCTCACTCCACAATTAAGCTTGTAGGGGTCACTCATAGCGTCTTCCCATTTAATAACACTGGACTGGCCTTAGACTCGTTTCCGTCCTAAGCTTATGCCATAGAACTTTATACAAGACAAGGTCAAAAGCTTTGGACAGGTCCAAGAAGCACACATACACCTGCGTTTTCCGGACTGTGTAGTACCGTACAGTCTACTTGAGACACATAATCGCGCTCTCTGTAGACAATTCGGGTTTAAAACCGAATTGAGCATCATGAATTTTAGTAGCTTTCTTTAAATGTGTATCAAGCAGACTGTCCAGAACCTTAGCTATAGGCCTGTAGTTGGACCCAACCGCCATATAACCCGTCCTGTTCTTCACTATAGGCACAACCACTGTCATCATCATTGCATCCGGCAGGTGACCATGCCTGACACAGAGGCTATAGAGCATGGTAAGGGAGAGGTGCACTCCAGAATATCGCAAGTGTTCAACACTCAGGCCATCATGTCCCGGGATCTCCCCCACTTCATGCTCCTTATTGCTTCATTAACTTTACATACAGAGAAGCTCAATGGGTCCATCCAGGGGTCCACAGTGTCCCGAGCACCATTCCCCGTTTGATCGACTGTATTTAGGGGTTCCACCCTTAGACCCCTAGTCTTAAACATATTGGCAATGTTTTGGCTCCCTGTTATACCTCCCACTTCCACAGGAAGGCCCGCCCGTGCATTCAGCCTATTTGTTTGCTGCGAAAATCTACCAAACTGATAATAATAATCATGAAAAAAATATAATATATAATATAATATATAATAGATCACCGTCATAATAATAAAAAAAAAAAGCTATACATATGGCTACATTTTTCATACTGTTGAGTATTCCAATACAGGAGACAGATTAAAGTAAAATTGAAAAAAATATTAAAAATCAAACGTCAGAAGCATATTGAAGTATTTATGTGCAACAACAATTAAACTAATTATATAAAACTATGCAATAATTCTAATTTCGCTTGCAAACTAGTTATGTGGTAAGGCTAATTAGAAAACTGCATAATTGAATACTACCTGTTTTGTACATAGATTCTTTATTTAAACTAGCAAGAGTTATTTTTTTTAATATTTACATGTAATAAAAAGAAGTCAACTAGAAAATTACAGATAAGTATAAACTTACTTAAAAAATTATATATTAAAAACTTTCTGGTGAAATTATGAATTATTACTACCTCATAAATAAGAAAAATTAAAATTATTATAAACTTACCTCACTTTTCCTAGATCCAACGCGAATAACATTCGATTTAGTATCCATTGCGACAAAAATAAAAAATTATTTTAGTTTAAGAGGTTATGTCACTTACAAATATGTATTAAAAATTTAAAATAATAACAAAATTGGTATAACATTGACTTAACCCTTGTCACTAAGACTGTAGTGGACAAGTTGTATAACAATAATTATATTCAAAATATCATCTTTATGACGATAATAAAAATAAACATGTCATTTCGACTTTTACCGTGTGTCAATTGGCTGTAATTAAATGAATGAACGATATGATAGTAAAAGTTTACTATTAGAGGTGAATGACATTGCAGCCGAGTTGCTGAGTAGGAAAAATTTATTTCCACAAAAACCGTGTTTATTTAATTGCGTTTGCTTGGAAACGAAAAAAAGACAAGTTTTGACGTGACAACGTCTAATAAATCGATGAACGCTGGCTGCATGCACAAAAAAGGGATCTCAGGATTCACTGTCCCGTTACGCTCATTGTACGCTTGCGGCTTGCGCCGCATATATCTCTCTTCCCCTCGATTGGCCTATGCGTCCTAGGAGATGTTTTGTTATGACGTTGTCACGTCCGTAAACCAAATTTACAGACAACCAATTTTTTATTTACATTGACGGATTATATAACGTGGGTAGTCAAAAGAGTAATCAATTAAATGCGTATTAATAGAATATATCAAAATTTACTTGTTAGATTCCAGTTAACTTTGAATTAAACTACACGACAAGTACCAGCTTTCTTTTAAAAAAGTCATTAAAACCGTTACACCCAGTAAAAAGTTACGAGGAAATGAACACCAAAAATATAATAAAATTAAGGACTTCTTTTTTTAAGACTATTACAAATGTATTTAACTAAGGTAGGGCACAGTAGGAATTTCCTGTTCAAAATATGGAGCAGCCCGACTGAGATAGTACCTCGACCTTACAGAAAATCACAGCTAAATAATACTGTTTTCAAGCAGTATTGTATTCCTGTTGGTGAGTAAGGTAACCAGAGCTCCTGGATCCAGATTGGGGACAGGGTCGGCAACGCGCGTCGGCAGGTGAGCCGTACGCTTAATTATATGGAAATAAACACTAAAAAGTGTTATCATATGAGGTTCATAAGGAGAATTAATACAGTCGAATCGGAGTATTATATTGGGGGGAATATGATAGAAAAGACAGATATTATTAAGGACTTGGGTGTTTTGTTTGACAGTAAGTTAACCTTCACGGACCACACTGAGTATATCTCCAAAAGAGCTAATCGCATGTTAGGTTTTTTGATTCGTAATGTAAGAGTATTCAAAAATAATAGTACAAGAATTATTCTTTACAATAGTTTAGTTCGAAGTTTAACTGAGTACTGTAGTGTGGTTTGGAGGCCTCATTTTGCAGTTCATACTTTGAAATTGGAGCGCATACAAAAGCGATTTGTCTCATACTTTGTATTTTGGAACAAAGTTTCAAGGGAAACGCTATCCTATAAAAAGGATTAATTTTTTTAAAATGATCTAATTGGAAAACCGCAGAATTTTGCTTGATTGTTCTTTTCTTTTCAAAATTTTACAAAATGCCATAAATTGTCCACAGTTGCTTGAGAGGTTCCAATTCCGTGTGCCGAGAACTTATCCTCGTACTCCTATTACTCCGCTGTGCCCGCCCTTTCGCAAATCAACTCTGAGTGCCAACTCATTGGTACCGAGGTTGTCCAGACTACTTAACGAAACTAAAATCGACGTCTTTACTGACTCATTTACCAAACTCAGACGGGAATTGTGCGAGACATGGACGAAATGTTGTTATGATCGCTACTTCTTATGTATAATTGGTGACTGTTGATTTTTATAAATTTTAAATATGTTTTTTTTTTGTGTTCACCTTAATAAATTGTAACACTTAGCTCTAAAGTATTTATTACGATTAGGTTTACGTTATTGTGTAATTAGTTTTAACAATTACTGGTGATCCTAAATAAATAAATAAATAATACAATACTCACGAGTTTTAACACATTTCCTTATAATTACTTAATGTGAATTTCGACCATAATGTTTTATATAATAAAATAATTTTTAACAAAAAAAAAACCGACTTCAAACAGGAAACTAAAAAGTGAAAAATAAATTTACTTAGTACAAAGTAATTCGTATTTTGATTTAGTTAATCAGAAATGATTAAATAAATATTTTATAATTTTGAAGTTGGTGCCAAGTAAATACTACAACAACCTGGCTATAATAACAAATACAAACAACACACACACAACAAACAAGTACAAAAAATATTATTAGATATGTCAAAACAATAACAGAATAATAACAGTATTCAACCTAATAGTCAATGAAACAAATTATGAAACAAAACTGAATACAACTTAAGAGTAGATACTAGAGTAGTTAGTTTTACTTGAAGTCGGTTTTTTTTTGCTAAAAATTATTTTATTTTACAATTTTTAGTGATGGGTAAACCTAACAAGGATGCTTTTTCTCTTGTGTCGGGTGTCCGGAAACATACATAATACACAAGCACAAACACCCAGACAATGACAAACATCTATATGGCCAATACAAATGTCTGTCGTGCGGCAAGATTGAACCCACTAATGCCAGCGGAACAGCCGGCGCTGTGACCGCTGCGCTAACGCGTCGACATACTATGAGTAAAGTTCGCTATCAGGTGTACGTAATAACAACCGGGACTGACAGCCTAGCGTGTTCTCTGAGGCTAGGTTGGGAGAACCACAAGGATTAATAACTAGACCGGAAATAAATATTTGTATAAACATAAATATCCACTCCGAGCGGAAATAGAATCCGCGACCGTCGGTGACTAGGCACCGCATACACGGCACATGCACCATTATATCAAAGCGGTCGTCAAACAGCAAAAGGTAACTGCTGTAAATTGTTGAGAAATTCCCTCGAGTGTTTGTGGGCTCCATCATCAAACCTGGTCCTGCGACATGGGTAATGGCACTTGTAACTCATATAGATGCAAAGTTCTCATCAATAGAAACGAATTAAGTTTAAACAGCAGGTAATTGGTATAAGTCGTTGAAGAGTTCCATCGACTACCTTTCGTCTCCATCATCAGACTGAAATGGCACTTATAACTCATACATATGCAAAGTTCTCATCAATAGAAACGAATTAAGTTCAAACAGCAGGTAATTGCTATAAATCGTTAAAGAGTTCCCTCGACTATCTTTTGTCTCCATCATCAGAGTGTAATGGCACTTATAACTCATACAGGTGCAAAGTTCTCATCAACAGAAACGAATTAAGTTAAAAACCAGGTAATTGCTATAAATTGTTAAAGAGTTCCCTCGACTATCTTTCTTCTCCATCATCAGATCGACTCCAGACCTTTCTTACTTAGTAGTGCTTTATAGTACTTAATGAAAACATGATTAAATTTACTAGTCACCCTTATGATTTTTGAAAGTTTCCCTCGATTTCTCTGGGATCTCATCATCAGATCCTGGTTTTCTTATCATGGTAACAAACTATGGATATCTCCTTTCCAACAAAAAAAGAATTATTAAAATCGGTTCATAAACGAAGAAGTTATCTCCGAACATACATTAAAATATCATCATCATCATTACAGCCTATCACAGTCCACTGCTGGACATAGGCCTCCATAAGTTTACGCCAAAAATAACGTGAACTCATGATAACCATCTAACTGCTGGCTTTGAAATACACAGGCCGAAGACGAGCAGCAGCGTCTTCGGTGCGACAAAGCCAGTACTGCGGTCACCAACCCGCCTGCCCTACTAATTAAATAATTAGTCCTCTAAGTTGCATGTGTAAGTACCAAGTTATAGAAACTAACAAACTAATATTGGAATAATAAAAGCACGGGCATTATGAGCCCGTGGATATATATTGTTATATAAAAAAAAAAAAAAAAAAAACCCGCCTGCCCAGCGTGGTGACTATGGGCAAAACACACACATTAAAATATATATATATATATATATACGGTCGAATTGAGTAACCTCCTCCTTTATTTGAAGTCGGTTAAAAATTTGGCAGGTTTGCTAAAGCTCTAAATTTAAGGGATACATGGAAAATCTATCCTCTGACTTTCAAGTGTTGGCGAACAATAGAAGGAAATTAGTCGAGGGCATCAAACCAACACTAACGCTACATTGTTTTTGTCCCGTAAGTTTTTTTATCTCATGTACAGGGTAATCAAGCGTACATCAGTCCACCTGATGTAGTTCACCTTAGTCATAATAGTGAAATGAAGCTTTGATTTATTAACTTTGAAAGTTAATAATGTTAAATCCATCCTTCCAGAGTCATCAATAATTATTCAATCTAGCAGAACTTTAAGTGACGACAATAAACCTACATGAACATGTACCACTCATTAGATCGTAACACACACATGCCTTAAAAAGTTTATTGGCAAAGACTTTTTTCCTTCTGTCAGTTACCATTCACAATTTCTTTCTTAATGAAAAAATAAAACCCCCAAAAATGTATTCGTCATATATATAGAAAATTAATCCATTTTAAAAACCAGTGATAGATACTACTATCACTGGTTTTTAAAATGATATAAGGATTTAGTTTATTTTTAACATGTTAATTATTGTAGTATATAATAAATTAAGTCCATTTTTATAATAACATCTAACCTTTGTATCACTTTAAAAACCTTATTTCCCTAACCTAGTACTTGAATTTATCGATAATGCATATCGACATTGTTACAACCACGGCTGTAAGCAACTTGTCAGTGTAGTTGCGGCGTGTCATTATACTGTAATGACACAGAATGTACTTAAGTAAGTGTGTTTTTAATTTAGTATCTGTGTTTCGTAGTGACAGACGATTATTTTTGTGTGGGAATTAGATAAAATGAGCATGTTGTAATTTCCCCTCGCAAAAAATGCCAGACAGTTTTGTGTCGGTAAAAAATGCCACGGCTACTCCCCTCCGCGTTGCTCTTTGTGCAGCAGTGATTACTGAGTTTTATTTAATCAGATTTAATCATATATACAAATACCATACAAAAGATAAAAATAAAATAAAATAGTTAATAGCAGTTAAAGTTAAATATCTTTAATACACAATTTGACATTGAGAATTGTTAAAAACGTGGTTAACTTCCATTTAAATAAGGAGGTATTAGAATGTGTCTACTTGGCAACATTTAATAGAAGTTGTCATTTTTCTAATTGCCACGTTTCAGTATTGTAGTATAAAAAAAATGTTTATGCAATTATTTTTATTTTGTACTTTTTTATTTAGTTTAATTATTTATTTTATGTGTTAGAGTAAGAGAAATGAATAGTTTTATTTATTTAAGCAATTTTGATATTATATACAAATTTTATGCTGGTATAAAGTTTTAAATAAATAGCCGATGTTAAATTGATATATTTTGTCTTGTGATGTAAAAATTTGGCGTAACGGTCACAGCCATGGATTGTACCTATTGCGCTGGCGGTTGCAGGTTCGATCCCCGCACATGACAAACATTTATATAGGCCATACAGGTGTTTGTGTGGTCTGGGTGTTTGTGCAGTCTTAGTGGGTCTCCCCACCGTGCCTCGGAGAGCAGGTCAAGCCGTCGGTCCTGGTTATCATGTACACCTCATAGCGATCGTTACTCATAGTAGGGAATATATCCGCCAATCCGCATTGGAGCAGTGTGGTGGATTAAGCTTTTATCCTTCTCCTACCCTATGCCCAGTAGTAAGATATTACAGGCTGAAGCGAGCGAAGCGATGTAAAAAAAACCATTTAAAACAGTAATTTATTTATTTTTCAACCTTATTTATTATAGGAAATCACAAAACACTAAAAATAATGTCTATCGTAAACTAGTAATGACAAATGATTTAGGAAGGATCACAAATATATATGAGTGTGATGAACTTAAGGCAAAACATAATAAATACACATAAATTTCGACATCCACTTTAACCAAATGTCACCAAGATTGTCATATTATATATATATATATATATATAAAAAAAAATATTCTTCACAGATCAGTTATCTTTTTAAATTTAAAAATGCAGGTTTCTCATTAAAGCTTATTCTACTAGTTAATTAAATTTTGAACTTGACAATAATAAGACAAGACACTTAAGACTTATGCTACTGCTTTTTGCGTTTGCTACTCCTTAACCTTCTCCTGTTTGTAGGTACTTGTGCTTTACGTCCAGTTTCTGAAATAAAAAAGTATTACATTAGATATGACTATATTACTTTTAAGATAATTTTGACAAATAGTTTTAGATCGGAGATGATCACTTATGGCAATTAGTTCCTGAGCTCTGTTCTCAAATTTCGAACGCACAATATACTATTTATTATTGGTGTTAATTGTTTTGTAAGGACTTATTAATATTGGATAAATTTTAATTTCATAGATTTATTGCTACTGTATGTAACTAACGATTAAGGTTTCAAGCATAATTACTAATTTTATAAATGATCTTTTGTACTCTGTTTTCATAGGAAACTGTCAATGATTTTGTTTTAATACCGATACAAAAATTGGTTTAGTTCAGTCTGAGTTAATAATAAGTAAATAAAAAAAATTAAGCATTGATATATATACAATTTCTAATGGGGTATAAGAGGTCACCCAATTATCACATGATTGCCGAAAGAGTTCAGAAAAACACCCTATCAGATATATTTGTTTTTTGTTGAATCTGCGATATCTAAGCCGAAAAAAAAACATCCAACAAACACCCTGCAATCTTGATGCCTGTCTAGAATTTTGTTTATTTTCCAAAATTGAATCAGATTATAGCTATATTTAAAAATAATATTCCGAAATTTTCAAGTTACATTGCACAAAAAACACGAGTTTTTTGTGTATAGATATGGTTTAAGTCTAAAAACCTCACCAAATATCACCAAGGGGGGTAGGGGGTTAAGAAGTTGCTAAAAAATATCACATGTTTAATTGACGACCCCAGGGCCGCATTTAGGGGTCTTGAGGCAGGTCAGGGCAACAAAGGAGTGGAGGCCCCTTAGCCCCAAATTATATTCCTAATAAAATGGTCATTTTTTTTTATAACACGAAAAAAATATGTAAAGAAAAGTTGTTTACTAGTTCTTACTAGTCTGAATTTGAAAAGTTTTTACCGAAATCTATTGTGAAGCCCGGGGCTGTAGCCCTGGTTGCCCTCCCCTAAATCGGGCCTTGGATGACCCCAAACAAAAACACGGTTTACTTACTTTTAATAACTTTTGGTGTAATTGTTGTTTCTTCTATTTTAACTTCTTTATTGTTATTTTTTGTAACTTTTGTTTTTCTGTTAGACTTTTTAAAAGTACTTTGTTTATTGTCAACTTCATTTTTGATTTCTTCATTTGAAGGTTTTTCTTTAGCTGTTTTTTGTTTTGAATCAATTTGCTTCACTTTATTAGTCATGGACCTTGTACATCTAGTCATAGGTACTTCTTTATTTACATTCTTTTTCTTATTAACTTCAAGATTTTCTTTCAATTCTCTCTTTTCTTTCATTTTATATACTCTAATCATAGCTGGTGTATAGCCTTCTAAGAGAGGATTTGCCAATTTTTCTTCTGAATCTTTCGTTGCTTTTGTATTAATTTTCTTTTTCAAATTTGCAACAACCTCTTTCATAGCGTAAGTAGGATTCATGTTTAGTAAGTAATCTTTCTGTAGTAGTACTGATTGTGTGTTAGCATCAGACATTTCCGAGGCATTAGAAAGTTTACGTATTCTATATTTGCAAGTTGAGTCTTCATCTTCCTCATTGTTATCACTTGTTGGATTACGTTCCTTACGTATAATGTCTTCCGGATTCCCTGCTAATATTTCAGCCCATGTAAACTGTCTGGCTGAACCCATGAATTTTCCAAACTTGCCAATGCTATTTCTATGCCTTCTGACGCCTTTGCGCCGTGTAATATTCTTTTTCTTTGATCTTAAATTCTTGGGCGACAGTTTTTTACCAAATATGTCATGTGGCATAAGGGATTTCTTCAATCGAGCTACTAGATCCGCATCCGATATAAAGAAGTTTCTTGATGCGCAAGGTTTACGAATACCCTCACTTGACGTATTAAGTGTTTGTTTAAGAAGTTCTAATTTTAGATCATTTTCCAACGAACAAACATTCTCTCTTTCGTAAGCCTTTTTGATGCCATTTCTAGCTAAAAAGTCTGGTGGAGTATTTTTCCTGCCGAATTTCTTTGCATAATACATTTTGCGACTCATTGGCGACATCGATGCTTCAGCAAAATTAACTGATAAGTCCTTATCTATGGGATATCCATTTTTTAATAACTCACTTTTGAACAGACTTCTACAATACTCGTAATCAGGTTTTTCGGCAAAATCAAGACTAGTTATGTACTGCAGATATTTCTCCATGAAATGAGGATAGAATTCAGTTTTGAAACATGTTTTTAGTAGCAGTTTGACATCACTCATGAAATTTTTCTTCAGAGCGTGAACTAAATCAGGTTCTGCTAAAACTTCAGTTGTTTTCCAAGGTAAGGTACCAGTCAGCCAATCTAATAAATTGTAACCCAACGTTTCTAAATCAGAGCGTCTAGAATGTGCGCCAATGTGAGAGTCTCGTGAACTATATTCTAGAGTTCCATCGTGAGCTTTTCTAGCATCCATACCAAAGTCTTTATGATTACCATTGGAATCAAGAAATTTTGATGCAAGACCATAGTCCAGCAAATATACTTGTCCGTTTGATTGAGATAATATAGCTTCTCTACGGATATCGTCCAAATCAAGTTCATTTGTTTCTTTATTTGTATCTTCATAGTCATGTATACTCCTTGATGTGTAAATGAGATTTTTATTCCCGAAATCGTCTAGAAGTTTTTGATATGATTGATCAGAGCAAACAGAGCTATTTAAATCTTCATAGTTTACGTAATTAGACAATTGTCTGAGATTAAAAGCGTGATGTCGATGTAAGGTTCTACTATCTTTGTCTGACAGTATTCTTCTTAATTTTTTCTTGACACTTGCCAATCTTTTATCATTGTCTTCTTGACTTTCCAATGAAGATCTGTAGTCTCGTACTATGAAATCTTCATCATCGTAATAATTAGACGCTCTAGATTTGCTTGTTTTAGTCTTTCTATGCTTCCTTGATAGTAATACTAGTTGTTTATTATCCTTCTGGTACGACGGGGCAGGTTTGACAACTTTGTTTAATTTATTACCATCGAAACCAAGCATGAGATTAGAACTTTTGATATCCGAGTGTGTATAACCATGGTTATGGAGATATTCCAATGCGTCAAGTATTTGTATGGCTATTACAAGTACATTTCTTAAGTCTAAGACCTTCGTTTTTAATATAATTTTGTGTAAATCAATATCATAGCGAGGTAGAACAAGGAATCTGTATTTAACACCTGTATTATTATCTGCGAATGATCCGCTAGCAATGTATAGTGGCATACCAAGTCTCTTTTGTTTGTTCTGTTGACGCCAGGTTTTTACTAAAATAAAAATAGATTATTTATATTTAATTACTATTTATAAAAAAATTGCAAAAATAACGTCAAAATTATCAGTTTGTTGATTATATGAAAAATTTACAAGAATATAAAAATTAAAAACACTATAAACATTATTTATTGTTTTATTACTTTGGTCAACTACAAACCATTTACTTGCAATTAGGAATCACATTTGTACTTCCTTTTGAAAGTGTCAAGGTTATATTATATGAGTAATAAGTAAAAATTAATTAAGTCAATTTACTTGGAGTAACAAATTATAATATTAGATACTGTCTATTAACACATCTATGATTCATGTTTTATATTTCTTTTTTACACCATATTATTATCATCTTAAAATTTTGATTATTCATAAAAATAAACACAATAATATCAAAACTATAGCTTATTTAAAAAAAAAAATGTAATTATATAATTACATATAACAATTACACTTTTCTACATGTGCAAACAACATCTTAAATAAAACTAAACAATATTAAAACTTTTGTCATTTGAAGTTGCTAAAATATATATTAAGATATATGGATATAAATTATTACCTTTTGTGACTTGTGCAGTCCTGATGAGGCAATGTACTTCAACAAACAGTGGTCCATTGGTATGTGGTTCGATCTTAACTACATATCTTGCATTTAATTTTGTCACTTCTTTATCCGTCTCATCTGATGCTAAGTATATCCTACCGAAACTACCTCTACCTAAAAATAACGAATTGTATCTCTTTAGTTTGAATTATTAATTTAATAAGGCTTTTATCCTTTTCATGATTTTAATGTTATGGCTTAAGTTTTGACCCTTTTCCTACATAGAGAAATAGACTTATCCCAGCAGGGCGAGGGTACAGGCTGAATTGATCAAATAAAATGTAATCAAGTAGGCACTACATTCTTAGAAAGACTATTTTGAAACATACAAATGTTTTCTTAAGATTTATTCTAATGTTTTCTTAAGTATAAAATAAAAGTTAATTACTAAAAGAGTTACTAACAAAAATTTCCAAAAAATGTTTAATAAGATTGTGATGACGCACAAATTTATCATTGTACAATGTAGGTCAAGATTAAGTAGCCTTAAAAAATAATGTAGGTATATTATGATAGGCAGCGAAGTATAAATAACAAGATCTAAGAATTGAGTTTGATGTTTTTAATTTGTATTCATCAAAATTATATGTTTCTTATTTTATGTAAGATTTTGACAGTAAATTCATGATAAGAACTTATTAAAGAATGTTTAATGTTTACTAATTGTAATAGAAAAATCCTTAAGCACCTTAAATTATATGAAAAATATAATATGTATTAAACTACCACTGCATTTTGTTGATAAATTGAAATATTAAAAAAAAATCTACATCATTCTACCAATACATAATTATGTTATACTTAGATAGGGCCCATAAATTACAGCATGTTTCATCATATTAAAAATAATAACATGATGTTTTGTCGTAAATATATTTTGTTAATATTTGTAATTTTTTGTATGTTATAGCTTACCTATAGGTTTTCCTATGCGCCACTTCTTCTGCAAAATATCAGTAAATACTATTCCCGGTGGCAAAGCCTCGTCATCACAGAAACTGACGTCCAAGCTAGGAGGCTCCTCCACCACCTTGAGTTTCTTCTGAGGTAACCTCTCTTCCTCATTAACTCGCCGAGGCATTATAAACAGTCCAAAAATCCACTCAAAAGTTCATTGATCTTATTGCTGAGCGTTATCGGCTATTTTACTACCAATTATTCTTGATTTGTTCTAGAATAGAGGAAATATGGTTAGGATTTTTCAACAAAGTTAACGGTCGATATTTACAATAAAATTTAGAGGTTTAAATAAAAATAATAGGTTTAAAAAGTTACCAAACGAGTTTTTCTTTATGGCAGACGAAGACATGTAAATTTGAGTATTGTAAATACTTTATTATAATGTAAAATCAAGTGTAAATTGAGTAAATAACATTCGAGAAACACTGCACTCCTTTTTTATCGATTAAAAATAGAAATTCTAGACCAATACCAAACTGCGATAGGTTTAACGAACGTTCGCCATGTTGTTAGATATCAACCGATCAATTTTACTATTTTTGCTGATTGTTGCCACAAGCAAAATTAATTAAAAGAAAAAATCTTAATACGAAATTAATATTTTAATATAAATTCAACTGTTTTTATAAATTAAAAAAAATATTTCAATTAATAAATTAATAATAATATTATTAAATATAATATAATAAATAGTAATATCTATAGGAAATAAGATACTTTTGTATCTGAAAGTCAAATCTATTATACAAAAAAAATAACAATAACCGTGCGAATAATTCGCACTAAACAAAGAGCAACACGGAGGGGAGTAGCCATGTACATAGGGCTTGGAATACCGTTAAAAATTCGGTATCGTTAATTTGTCAAGGTCATCATAACGTTATTTTTGGAGTAACGATACTTTAGATAACGTTATTTTTCACACATTTTACCGTTATATTTTTTACCGGTAAAAACTCATTTAACGTTATTTTTAACGTTACTTATCTATACCGTTACTATTAATTGCTACTGTTAACGTTATAGGTAACGAAATTATTACGCTCGTATAATGTATGAAAGAGACAGATTAGATTTGTAATTTTCTTTATTGGTTTTTGAATTATTACAGAATACGCCATATAATGTTTGTTTAGTGTGCACATATGTGATCTATTTTTAAAACAATGATGGAACATGAAATAAGCTGTTCGTTGTGTATTATTATTTTTAACAAACTTGAAAAAATTAAGATATTCTCAATTCGATTGAATTTTTTGTAATGTGTGTTACTTCATAATTTATTTTTATTGGGTGGACCGATTTCGATAATTCTTTTTTTAATCAAAAGGTGGTGCGGTGCTTGTTACATAGTCCCATTTAGATTTGATCAAGTACTTTTTGAGTTATATCTAATAATGCGCCTTTACATGACAATTTTTTCGTCTATAAACGTTATTTTACTTGCCAATGTAATTGAAGTTGGTTTTTTCTTTCGTTAGCGAGTAAACTCAATTTTATTTATTATATTTCAATATCTCTGAATAAGTTGTTTTAATTAGCAACTGAATTCTAGTACAATAATAATAATCTATTGATGAAAAAATTATACAGGTATTTTTTCATTGATGGTCGTGCCTGCTTTTATTTATTTTTGTTCGATCGCATAATTATAATCAAATCTAATGCCACGCGCTGTTGCCGCTCTTATCAATGCGCATTGAGCGGCGCGGGGAGTTCAGCGCGTCGAGTCGAAGATTTTCTGCACGGAGCGGCAACGTCGTAGAGGTATCGATAAAAAATTCGTTAATTCGTGATATTAGAGGTAACGTTATCAGTATCGTTAAAATCCTATTTAACGGTAAAATGTAACGTTAAAAAACGTTTTCGTTACCGAATTACCGTTAAAAGTTTTAACGGTAAAAAAGGTATCTGTTAAAATTAACGCTATTTACTGGTACTTTATAATGGTAATTGGTAACGGTAACAAGCCCTGCATGTACAGGCGTTCCCCTCTGTCAAGGTATAAGGCCAAATGGCCATATGCATACAATAAAACTAGTTGCAGCCGCACTGATTACTAGACTAAATCTAGTTGCGCGATTGAATCAACGTCCTTCAAAATATGCCAAATTGTTCTGTTTTTTGCTACAAAAAAAGATCTGCCACGTCAAATTTACTAAACCATGGCGTTACCTTTCATACGTAAGTATTTTTTAATCACATTATTACTTGTATACTAACTTCTTTTAAGCCTTTTTTAAACTTAAAAATTACAAATATTATCGTTCGTGTTGACTCGATTTGTTTACCAACACAGGCCGCTCGCCCTCATACAATATGCGGATCGGTCGAGCGACTGATCGGAGTCTATTTCCGAGAAGTCACTGTCGCCGAGCGATAGTGTTGTTACCGGTTTGTTTGTAGATGGTTATCGATAAAAACGGCAAAGGCAAAAGAGGAGACAGACATTTTTGAGATTTTGATTTATTTAAAATATTATATTGCTAGCTTTTTTTAATAAACATAGTTATATAATAAAATTGCATTAAATTAAATATAAAACACGTATTATGAGTATTAATACATTTTACTAGAATTACTTAATGTGAACTTCCACCATAATGTTTTATATAAAAATTTGGCAGGTTTTCTAAAAATCCAAATTTAAGGGATACGTGGAAAAAAAATTGTAATAACAGATTAACCTGGACGCCCACAAAAAATAGTGTAATTTGTTCAGATCATATCAATACCACTAACTTTGAAGTGTTGGTGAACAATAGAAGGATTAGTCGACCACCAAACTAACACTAACGCCACACTGTTTTTGTCCCGTAATTTTTTTTTTGTCTCATGTACAAGGTAATCAAGATATGTTTCACCTTAGTCATAGTAGTGAAATGAAGCTTTGATTTATCAACTTTGAAAATTAACAATGTCCATCCTTTCCGAGTCATCAACAAATCATTCAATCTAGCAGATGACAAGCTATCATCTTATGATGCCATTAGTGCTACGCTCCCTATTCCCGATTCGTTGACATCACCGTGTACATCATCAACTCCTCAAAGTGTATGTTAATTTTAAATCGTTTATTGTAGACTGGCATTGTTTGGCACAACAACGTTGCACCAAACGTATTGTGACATAATTATAATAGTTAGATATATGCTGTCGCGACACTTTTTAACCGACTTCTCAATTCGACTGTATTTTTTTATGTATGTTACTTCAGAACTTTTGACTGGGTGGACCGATTTTGATGATTTTTAATTTAATAGAAAGCTGATGTTTATCATGTGGTCGCGTTCAAATTTCATCGAGATCTGATAACAACTTTTTGAGTAACCTTTGATAACGCGTATATATTACGTATATTGTAATTACTTGTCGATGTAATTGAAGTCAGTTTTTTTTTCGTATGCGAGCAAATACAATTATTGTAGATAATGAAGTGTTGTACAAAGTCTTACCGCATTATATATTTCTATTATCATTAGTTTTTGCAGCGCACGCAATGTAAGGAATTTTTTTATCCCTTGGGTTACATTATTGGAGTTTTAGTAAGATTCCTAATATTTTTGAAAATATTGTATAACCTATGTCACTCAAGGATAGTGTAGCTTCTCAACGGTGAAATAATTTTTTGAATCGGTCCAGTAGTTTCGGAGCCTATTCAATGCTAACAAACAAACAATCAAATCTTTACTCTTTATAATCGTTTATTTTACATGAAGATGTTTGATTTGTAGGATATAATAAATTAAGTCAATTTTTATAGTAACATCTTACCTTTGTATCACTTTAAAAACCTTATTTCCCTAACCGAGTACTTGAATTTATCGATAATGCATATCGACAGTTGTTACAACCACGGCTGTAAGCAACTTGTCAGTGTAGTTGCGGCGTGTCATTATACTGTAATGACACAGAATGTACCTATGTGTGTGTGAAAAATGTAAATGTGATTTTAATTTAGTATGTGTGAGTTTCGTAGTGACAGAGGATTATTTTTGTGTGGGAATTAGATAAAGTGTGCATGTGTGTGATTTCCCCCCGCAAAAAATGACAGACAATTTTGTATCGGTAACAAACGCGATGGCTACTCCCCTCCGTGTTGCTCTATGGCACTAAATAATAATAAAAAATATATATACGGTCGAATTGAGTAAACTCCTCCTTTTTTCAAGTCGAGTATATATATATATATATATATATATATATGTGTGTGTGTGTGTGTGTGTGTGTGTGTGTATGTTCGGGGATAACTCCGACGTTTAAGAACCGATTTTGATAATTCTTGTTTCGTTGGAAAGGAGATATCCCTAGTTTGGTACCATGATAAGGAAACCAGGATCTGATGATGGGATCCCAGAGAAATCGAGGGAAACTCTCGAAAAGTCGTTTAACTTTTTACTGGGTGTACCCGATTTTGATGATTTTTAATTTAATCGAAAGCCGATGTTTATCATGTGGTCACATTTCATCGAGATCTTACTACTTTTAGAGTAATCTTTGAAAATGCGTATTTACTCGACAATTTTTTTGTCTACTTACGTTGTATTTGAAGTCGGTTTTTTTTCGTTTGCCGGCAAACACAATTATTAAATGAATTATATCGACAAGTAATGGTAAATGGTAATGGGTGGGCTGGAGTAAAGCGTGATGGGTATGAAAGAGTTCTGGGTACGTTTGGGGACGAGAGAGTGCATGACAATGGGAGAAGCCTGCTTGAAGCCTGCTTGAAGTATCTTTGCGTGGCCAACACAATGTTTGACTACAAATAGATCCATTTGTATACAAGAGATGAGGGTGAGTCTAGAAGTATGATTGATTTTGTAATAGTGAATGAAAGACTGAGGAAGTAAGTGCTAGACACTCGGGCAAACCGCGGTGTAGGCCTCGACACAGACCACTTCCTGGTCGTAGCCCGAATGCGTGGTCTCTTTAAACGGTGCCGACATCGAAGGGCCGAGTCTACGAGTGTTTTGGACAGAGTGAAAGTGGGAAACGTACAAGAAAAGGAAAAGAAAGACGAGTATGTAGAAAAGCTGAAAGAAAGTTTTAAAGGCATAGAAGAGATAAGTGTTATTGAAGATTTGTGGGATACATTTAAGAAAGGGGTCGTAAATGTTGCTATTGAGGTATGTGGGGTAGCTAAAAGAAGGAAAGGAAGAAAGAACTATAATGTGTGGATGGATAAAGATGTACAAAAGGCTGTGCAAAAAAAGAAGAAAGCGTGGTTGGAATGGTTAGCGACAAAAGCTAACGAAAAAGTTCAAAAGGCAACGGATGACGAGATAAAGGAAGCAAAAACGAAGTATAAAAGATTGAAATTAGCGGCGAAAGAAGTTGTGCCTAGAAAGAAAGAAGAACGAAAGGATGATTTTGATAGAAGGGTCACTGAAGATTTCTAGTCAAGCGTCAAGTTTTTCTGGAAATCCATCAAAACTGCCAGAGGAAAACTCGGAACTGAGTACAATCAGAAGTCAAGATGAGAGCATTATAAAAGGAGAAGAATCTGTGTTAAAGAGATGGAAAGAGTATTTTGAAAGTTTGTTCGAAAGAGAGGAAGTGCAGGTACAACATACGGCACCTTCCATGGAAGAGAGTATTACCGTCGAAATTCTGAAAGCTGGATATGGCATAGTGGTTAGTCAGCTGTACCGTCTTTTCGATTTGTGCTGGCGAAATTCGCAAGTACCGGGATACTGGTGCAAAGCCGTAATCGTCCCATTGTACAAGGGAAAAGGGTCACAGCAGGACTGCATAAATTACCGCGGTATAAGCCTCCTCAGCGTCGTTGGTAAATTGTATGCAAAAGTGTTGATTGAGAGGGTTGTGAATGAAACAGACGAAAAAGTATGGGATGCACAAGCGGGATTTAGAAAGGGAATGGAATGTAGGGATCAGGTCTTTTCTTTGCGGTGCATAGCCGGGAAGTGTTTAGCTAAAAACAAAAAAGTATTGCGCGTTCGTGGATTTAGAAAAAGTCTATGATAGAGTGATGAGGAATGAATTGTGGTCAGCATTATCCGTGAATGGTGTGAGCAGTGTCCTCATACGAGCATTACAATCTCTTTATAGGGATTCTAGTGCTTGTGTGAGGATAAACGGGGCATACACTGAATGGTTTAATATCAAAAAAGGTGTTGGACAGGTATGTGTAGCGTCACTGTGGCTGTTTAATCTGTTTATGGACAATTGTTTGACAGATTTAAAAGAGAGTGAAAGTGGGTTGAGAATGAATGAGTTACTCGTCAAGTGTCTTCTCTATGCTGATGACCAAGTATTACTTGCGTCTTCGACCGAGGAGTTGCAGGAGATGGTAACTGCTATGAATGGAGCTTTTGTAAGAAAGGGAATGAAGATGAATGTAAAGAAGACGAAAGTGATGGTGTTTGAAAGAGATGAGGCAGTGACAGACTGCAATATCGTGATTGGAGATGAAAAAAAAATTGAACAGGTGAATGAGTTTGTGTATCTGGGTTCAAAGTTTATGGTGAGAGACGGAAAGTGTGAGGGTGATATTAAAAGAAGAGTGAATGCAGGAAACAGGGTGAATGGAGCTTTGCACTCGTTTATGAGCAGTCGGAAGTTGTCTAACAAGGCTCGTTTGGCTATGCGTGAGGGGGTGATGGTTCCGACACTCATGTACGGAAGTGAAAGTTTGGTATGGCAGAATAAACATGAAAGCAGAATAAATGCAGTTGAGCTGGGAGCGTTAAGAAGTATGATAGGAGTTAAACTGAGTGACAGGATAAGAAATAGTGACATAAGGAAACGTTGTGGTCTGAAAGAAGATGTAGTGATAAAAATTGAGAAAGATATGCTCAGATGGTTTGGCCATGTTGAGAGAATGAGTGAATAACGATTGACGAAAAAAGTGTATAAGGCGAGTGTAAATGGAAGGGTTGGAAGGGGTAGACCTAAGCGGACGTTCCGAGACCAAATAAGGGACGTTTTGAAAAAAGGCCAGATCAAGAGTACCCTAAACCGAAGAGCATGTATAAAGGGAATAATGAAAGTGGACGAAGCGAAAGAAGTATGTAAGGATCGTAGCAAATGGAAAGAAGTGGTCTCTGCCTACCCATACGGGAAAGAGGCGTGATTATATGTATGTATGTATATAGGTATGTGTGTATTATTTACCGTGTACTTATTTATATTTTATTGTTATGTACGTGTATATTTATACCTATAGGAATATTTAATAGTTTATTGTATATAATTTGTTTGTATTATTTGTATCTTATTTTGTTTGATGTACGTTTATTATACACTACCTACTTATTTCTTTTTTCCGCCCTTAATCCTAGTCCTAAGGTTGCCTGGAAGAAATCGCTATCGAGCGATAAGGCCGCCTCATTGTGCATTATACTTTTTTTTTCTTTACAATTCTGTATTAAATTACTCTATGTGGTGTACAATAAAGAATAAAATAAATAATTCTAATCTAAAATATCTAATCCCATTAATTGTAACTTAGCTTAAAATAGGTTTATTTGTAATTACGAAACAAAAAATATGATTGTTATTTTTATGCTATAAATGTAATTATATACAAATATTTATATGTACTAATTCATTTATTTGAACTGTGAGGAGAGGGACGAGGGTCGGAACGAGTAAGCGAGTAACGAGAGTCGAGAACTCGAGACTCCAAGAGCTTAAAACTTTTTCATTGAATAGTCGTCAGCCGACCGCGCGGCCGTGCGTGTCTTTCTATGTAACACGTACGTACATTCGATGTTCTTTTGTTTGTCAACAAAAATGAAGTGTACAGTGTTAGAAATGTGAAATATTGTTCTACGTTTAATATGTTTTAAGATGTTGATAAATCGATGCATTGTACCTTGAAGATGGACGGTGCGAACGCTGACTCGGATCACTCCATGACTTGGGAAGACTTTTTCGGTTTGTAGTTTCTAATTAGATTTTTAGTTAGCATTTATTTGATGATGAATGCGTTTAAAAATATTTTGAACTGTTTTTTTTTTCTTTTGCTGTAGTTACGTGTTCGAGGTATTTTTATTGTAATGTACCTAAAAAATATTATATTCCTAAGACTAACGCGGGAATATACAGGTTTGAGCTACATTTCCTCTTATGGGTAGTATACACTCGCATCGGATCATATCGCCTGGATTTCTTAGCTGCTATATCCTACAGTTTTTTCAAACATGGATTATCATTCTCGTATGCCCTTAGTTATGTGGTAATATTGTGTAAAAATATAAGTAATACATGTTTGAAACGAGTATAAATCTATTACTTTTACATATTTTTACTGTTACTAAAAAAGAACCAGAAAGTTTATGGTACTAGTATGGTTTTTTTACCTAAATAAAAGCCATTTTTGTTACTTATTACTTTCAATAAAAAGTCAAAAAAAGACAAAAAATATAATTTTAAACCTAAAATCACCTGAGATTAGTGAATACAAAGTTACAAATTAACGAAAATTGATTCATATACCTAATTAGTACAGGCTATTGTAAAGTTTTGATGTTCACGACCTGCTTTTTCCATGTGACTCAAAATTGGATCAAAAATATGCTAAGGTTTCTTGGAAAAAACTATGTTTCTTGTTGTATCAAGAATTTAAGCCCATAACGAAATAAAGCAGTTACAGATGGTTTATCGTAAGAATGTGTAGCGATAGTATAAAGTAGTTAAGACATTTCCGTGTTTACGTTTGCGTATGTACATAAAGATTTTTTTTTGTTTATTACAAAGTAAATGATCACGTTCTGCATTAACCATATTAATGCTTACGTTCATTTTGAGTTGGCTTTGTTGGTTTGCTATAAAAAAAAAACTCATACCATAAGAAGAGCGATACCTACGTATTTTTTTTCTTGCATTTACGTACAGGCCTTTGAGGTTTTTGTAATATTTATTATTTCCACCCGTAAATGTTTATGCACATATATCAATAAATTAAACATTAGAATAAAATAACAATTTTGTTTAAAACGTTAAATACTTGAATATTTGGATACCTAAAAATTTAATAAAACTTGTGAAATTTTTTCTCGCTAACATATTGTCGCCACTGCAGTAGCTTCAGTAATTAAATCAAAATGTGTTGTGTATACTTAATTTTTTTCTACTTTATTTATTTGTTTACAATCAATTAATCGTTGATCAAACATAAAGAAAAGTTCTTATTGAGCTGCTATGACTTCATTACACTATAAAAGGAATCATGAGATTCGCTTCTACATAGAAAGACTTATTCATTTCAACTTTACAATATTAGTTCCAGTGTCTTTTAAATTGAGAATATATTACTGTAAATTGTATTAAAATTATCTAATATAAATATACACGTGTATTTGCGCACGTATAACAATAGAAATAATGATGCGTGCTTCCGCAGGATGTTTTTTTTTTTTTTAATTTTATGACACATTGATCGTTATTACAAATTTCGAAGTTTTTTGTTTTTATTCTAGTCTTATGTTACAATAATTACAATAATAGTTGATTTTTGTTTTTTAATATCATAGATAATAGAGTTATATAATAATATTCTAAAGCTATTGTGTTGTATCTAACACTGTACCAAAGCTAATGTAGTCAGTAAATCAATTCAACTCGTGACTTTTAGTTATTTCTTACAATTTCCTAATAAGATGTAGAAACGTTTATGTTAAAGCAATATGGGAGATGTAACGTGACGCGTTAACTGTTTTATTACTTCTTAGAAATATTGGAATAAAACTATTTTTGACGGACAAACCCAACATTGATATTCGTGGACCCAACGGTAAACTCATCTCAACTCTCATAGAAGCAATACCTCAGCGAGTAAGTCATAGAAATCATTAAACAATTTAAAACCACGTAAAATTGATTGTTTCTATGGATAATGGGCGGAAAACTAAGAATTGATGTAGCATTAACGAATTTTTTTAAGCACAGGAGCAAGGTCACCTTTGCACTTGTTTCTGCCAGTGATTAGAAATAAACATACAAAAAGGTTTGACTCTCGATCCGTTTAAAAATGATTTATAGTCTAGATCAAAATACGACGTCTAAACCATGTCGCATATTAATTCATCGACTTTCACTACTTTCTTATCCTTAAGACGCTTAATTGATCGTTCGCGGTTGCCACGCTTCCGTGTTAGTGAACTTTTATAGATAAAATAAAAAATAATTAATTTCCTTTGTTTTCCGCCAGACTAGTAATAAAAACCTTAATGAATGGTCCGCAATCACGTTTTCGTAAAAGAAAGTTCTACTGTGTTCTACGCTATGGTGAAAACTAACCATTGTTTCTTATGCAAAGGACTTTTTTTTTAAATATTCATTGTAAAATACAACGAGTGGAGTCAGTTGAATAAAAGTTTTACAGTATTGTTGATGAGTAAATGCTTATAGATCAACTTGTGTATGAAGCCTTAGGGTGGTAATAATAGTCAATTTATTAACACATGTATAAACGACTAGTTTATTTTATTTTACGATTATTTTATGCATTAAAAACAGCAAGGAATAAGAATTAGGAATTGCCTTGCTTAAATTTTCTTACTCTCAATTAAGATTTAACGAGCTTTGTTTTGAGTTTTAAAGAAATAAAACACTGCAATGTCGTTAACAGACCATTAATTCCATTGAGTTTTCAATATTTTTATAAAATTGAAAATAGCAGAAAGTATAATTCAAAACTAAGAAGGTCATATTATATTTGACAAATAAAATATATTTTTTATCTTTAGTTAGTAAATAATTTAAAATACCATGTAAAAAAACGTAAAAGTACAAAAAATACAAAATCGTTTATTTTGGCATTGATTTTATGAAACCGGTATAAAAATAATAATTTTGTTACGATAAAATCTTGCGTGACTAGGTACAAATTTTTAGTTCAAGGTGCTTATACATTTTGTTTGAATTGTATATCAATAAAGAATGACCTAAATGAAAAAAAATTGCAGAAAAGTTTATCTGTCTAAACAAAATAAAGAATATATAATACCAGCCTGCGGTTTCGCTCGCGTAGAAATCGATAATATTCATATAGAGGGTAAGTAACTTGTTTGCATAACAACACGGACTAAAGTAGTATCAGGAAGATCATGATTTTTTCTTTACTTTACCGACCCATCGTAAATTTTCAATTCAATAAACGAATTTAGCGTCCAAGATTAAATTTTCTGGCGCCAGCGACTTCCTACCAATCTCATATTGCGTTATGACTACACTTATAAGAGTTTAATCATACACTGGTACTTTCAAATGAATTGCGATGAATACATCTGAACGGTTTGTTAAAACTTATTTATTACAATATACCTGTATATTGAACTTGATTTGTAACACACATAATATTATAAAGAACCTTCTATTTGAAGGAATGCACTTAGAAGTCCAAATAAAATATTTATTCCATATGTGGATGTGTTTTTGTGTACTTGGGATACTTAATTGGAAAATGAACGACAATTTACAGGAGCCAAGCAGTATCCATTCCAAGATATCCATCCATCCATCCAAAGACAAAGTATTCTAAAATATTGGTACTGATGGAATAAGTGCGAGTTTTACACTTATATTATTTATTTGTACTTTATTGTACACCACAACTACATTTTAAACATTAAACACATTTAAAAACATTTACAGACTGTGAAGTACAATGGGCGGACTTATGGCGATTTAGCCATTTCTTCCAGACAACCCAATGATATTATGATAAAATCCATTAAGAAATTGGGTTACAAATTACAATTAAATTAAAAATACAATTTATAGAAATACACTTTCATTTTAAAACGTTTATTTTTCTTTAGCAGATCGATTTAGTAACGATTTAAACTGTAAGTAAAAAACAGGAAAGTAGGTATTAGTGTTCCTTCGCGGTTTTGTCCTCCAAATCCAATCCGAATCGATCAAAAGTAAGTCATCATCTGGCTAAGCGTTAAGAAATAAGCGGTTTCATGTAATAAATTATAAATATACAAGTAGTTTTTGTTTTTTATTTCAACTTAATATTAGCTTTGAGAAGTTTGCTTACACATCAATGAGCGCGAAATATTGATTATGTAATCCATAAAATATAATTTCACGCATTGATCTTGAGTTAACGTTTTTAACGTGATATAAGATTTGAATGGCTAACTTTAGAGGTTGGTCATCGCTACGTAGTTACTCTGGTACAGTGCATTGTCGTGCGACCCTCTTACTGCGGAAACGGATGTGTTCAAACTCTTAGTGAACGTAAGCTGAGTATCGTAAATTATTAACGAAAACGCGGTGTACAACTAGTATTTTGTTTTTTTATATTAAACATTTATATAGCTATGTGAGAGCAGCGAGTGTCGTCTACCGCATGTCGTAATTCGTATCGAATTAATCGCAATGCGCACGAGTTGCCTTCTCATGTTGCATTTGAAAGAGGAACGCTTGTGCATCACGTTTCTAACTTTTTTAGGCTATCCGGTGACTTTAGTAGCTGCTTTAATGACTACCTATGCAGTATTTATTATTTTGATACGTATATAAGTTATAAAAAGGAAAAAGATTTTTATAGTTAAGGGTAAAATTTGAATGACATACATTTCTACTACAAATAAACATTGAATCCTTAGTACATCATGCTTAGAAGGGTGCCGTACAACTCTAATTAAAGCACAGCAAACTTCATTAAAGTTCTTGGAGCTAAACTTTACTAACAACGTTCAGTAACGATTTGTAAATAAGTATAAGACTTACGAGCCTTACTCCAACATAGTAAAATTCGACTGAAAAGTTGCAAATTACAGATAGAATAACCTCCTACCATATTGATTCTTATGGCCTTATGATAAGGAATGCAATGTTTGAACAATTCTCATACAGATTTCAAGGTTGACTGCACTGTTATCCCAAAACATCTTTCTATCTGTTTTGATACTTATTTGCCAGTGATAAAGTTTACTTTTGCTTGTTTTCTGTTGAAAGGCAGTCGAATATGGTACCTAATATCTGTATTGTAAGAACTTCATTTCGTTCTATCGATCGTGTGCAGCTGACTTTACATTATGCAAATGAAAAGTGTAAAGGTGGGGCCACATTCATCAGGCTGCTAAAAGAAAAGTTTAATTTATTAGCCCGCGTAGCTGGCATTAGTCTTTTAAGTTGAGGCTAGCCTTTTTATGAATTATAACAGCCATTTTTTAAATTACGATGATGCATTATATGAGCTAGCGTATAATACCGAATTAAAAAAAATGAAGTACATCATAGTAGATTAATACAAAATATGAATAGTACAAACATTGTTAAATTAATAATATACATATAAATAGTTATAATAGGTACTACTTGCACGAGCAAACTTAAAAAAAAGTGTCATCAGTGTCACGCAATTAATTTTTGCTAAAAAAATTTAATACCTAGGTTTTGGATAACATTTTGTCAATTACTATTATGTTGTAGCATCATGTAAGTAAAAAGTCGTATATAAGACAGAGATCACTTAGAGCTGCATACCGTTTCTGTTATAAAAGAAATACGAGTGCTAGGTGATTCAATATGATCTGCTTAGTAGAGAGACTGGTTTCTAATATACGTATTAAGGAAATTGTATTCTTTTGGTATATTAATTGCTAATAATGCGGTAACGTACTTATTATATAACGTTAAACGTATGGTGTTAGCAAGTAATTACACTCATTCCTTTTGAACGCGAGGTGTTCCTTTGGTGTGTGGCGTCTAATTGGTAAATGAGTATGCTTTGCTGTTTCTAATACCCCGCTTTGGGGAAAGTCGGTTCACAGTAAAATTATGGTTATATCTGTCGGCATAGGTTTTATAAAGGAAAGTTTTCAGTGTGGGTGAATGGATGGATGGATTTTTGCAGTAGTGTAGTACGTGATAAATATTTGTATAAGTCATACAGATGTTTGTTATCATCTGAGCGTTTGTGGTTATGTTTTGTGTATATCTCTCTGAATCTCCGACACAAGATTCTCACAGTAGTTACTGGGGTGCAATGTGCGATGCTTTTTTTATTAATACTATTTGTGTTAAAGTATATCTTATAGGTAAATCCTGGCCTGATTAGCACAAAGATAATAATTTAATATCTCAAAATTTCTATACTCTTTGGACTATTTTATAAGTAAACAAATGAGCAATATGAGACAGCTGGTAATAACAAAATAAAGTTACAGTTTTATTTGTTTCATTGCGCGAACCCGTTACCAAACCTTTAGGTTGTTTATTAACAAAATTGCTATGGTAATTATTCTCTTTCGGCTATGCCATGATTTTTTTTGTAGCGATTGGCAAATGTTCACTAATCTGATAGATATGCAAGAAATAAAGTTTTTTCACCTATTTTTTTTTATAATCTATAAAGGTTTAACGAACAAAAATAAATAAAAATCTCTGGTGTAGATACAAAATAAAATGCAATGGTAATATACACTCGAGAGATATTATCTATGCCTTACTAGTTTACACATTCGACCGAGTGTGTAATCCGGGTTTTATATGCTTCGGTGAATGTAGTCTGTGATAGTCTTTGTAAGTTATATGGGCTTTTATGACTCTGGCTGCATAATTAACAATCATAGACTATTTTATCTTTTTTTATATATATTTTTTAATGTTTTATGATGATGATACATTTTATTGGATGCATGATTAATTTAATTTTAGTGTGATCATTGAATTTACGACTTAAATTATTTCCATCTTTGTGATATATGTAATTTTAGAACGGGTATCTGAGATGTTAGTATTATTAACACAAATTTCATTATATAAAATTAACACTTAAAGTACCTCTCTGCTTTACCTGTAAGTATAAGAGACACACTATATTTATTGTTCCTATTGCACTCTGTCATCCTCATTCATGACATTTTTAGTATGAATTTAGTACCCTACATGTATTAAACCTACCTGTAGTAAAGCCAATTATTTAAAAATAAGTTTTCCAATCGACTGGTAGATATATTTATTTAATCTGTGTTGTATATCACAAACAGATTATAAAACACAGAGACCATACAAGATAGTTACAGATTGTATAGTCTGTAGTGCTATTAACAGAAGATTCTTAATATTAGCAAACAAATAGACACGCAAAAGCTGTTAGGATATAAATATTTGTGTATGCAGTTTTTATTTACAACTATGTATCAGTTATGTCGGCACTACACATGCGTTCAGTTCGCACGCCATGACGCCAAAGATTAATTATGACTTAACGAGGACCACAACGTGTACTTGTTTCTTTGTCCGTTGTTCTGTTCGTGAATGGAGATGAATGGCCTGTTAGATAAATAATCTTTTGATAACAAATGGCATCTTGGTGTGAATTACTGGTTAAGCCTCAAAGTACCTAAACAATGAACCTAAATTATATTCGAAACCTTAAGAGAACCTTTGTACTACTTTCATTGAATGTGTGTATTTATGTTGGTGTATAGAATGTTCTTACTAACTCAAATTTTACCCATATTGACATTTTTAACGACTAATAAAAAATATGAGTCATAGTGTTAATTCTACTAATGAAATAAACATGAATTTTTGAATGAATATCTATTATTTCTATAAGAAAAAAAAAACTATTTCAATGAAACTAACTATTTAACTGAGGTACTACGGCTTACCGGTCATAGTAGGAAATGTGATGTTCTAAATCTGGAGCAGCCCGACTGAGGAAGTATCTCGATCTTATAGAAGATCTCACAGCTAAATAATACTGCTTTCAAGTACTCGTAGTGTTGTGTTCCTGTGGTGAGAAAGGCGAGCAGAGCTCTTGGGGAGGATTGAGGGTAGGGTCGTCAACAAGTTTGCATGCTTATGATGTTGCAGGCGTCTATAAGCTACGGTAATCGCTTCCCATCAGGCGAGCCGTAAGTTTGTTTGCGAACCTGGTTGTATATAAAAAAAGCTTGGTACGTTGATTGAGAGTAGCTGAGGATCCAGAACCTCAGACAGACCTTTTTATTTCACCTTTTTGTTCCGACATTCCTACGGGAAATACGTCTAAAGATGTATATGTATGTTTAAGGAATTTTACACGTATGTAACTGGCACACGACTAAAAAATATTGATAAAAGTGTTGCAAGTAGAATGCAATCAACGAGGGTTCTTAATTCGAAGCGTTAACAGGAATGAACACAAAAATTCACCATACTACGGCTGCAAATTATGAAAGACTCTTCAAAAGCGCTTTTGAAACATGCTTAGTATTGAAATTTTTGATTTTTGAAACTATAATATATTGACGTAAAGGTGTCCAGCCACCGATCAGACTCCATCCTCCATCTTCTCTATTCTATATGAAATTGGCCAAATCATGTATTGTATTCTGGCGCTAATGTTATGACATTAAACCAAAAAAGTTGAGAGTTGAAGTTAAAAAACTCACATTAAAAAGAAACAGAAGACAGCAAAAAATTGTTTATTTCAGCATACAGAAATAAAAACCAAAACAAACACAGAGACGTGTCTGTCAGTTAAACTTAGAATAAAATATGTTTCCAGAGTGTTCTAAAAATAACTCTGTCGATTTTTGGCAACGGGGGTCAGGTATTCTACGCATGCGTGGCACTGCAGACGTCTAGACGGGGTCTGGACGGAAGGTTTAGTGCGGTAGGCGCAATTTCGTCTTTATTACTATTACCATTGATTCTATGGAGTGAGATAGTTTTATATTATGGTCATAATGCGCACTCTATTGTCTGCAATTGGCTATAAATGCGGCAAATTTTATTATTTAACCATTTCGTAATGGCAATAGTTATTGATATTAGTTTACTATTTTTAATATTTGGGATGGAATACTTCATTTTTATTAAAACTTTATTTTAATTTAATTACGCTTTAAGAAGAGTATAATTTAGAGATTTCTTCCACTTTTGGATATATTAGAATGAATTTTATGTCATGTTAACGGGTTGGGTTCAATGCCTTTCAAAGCTATCAAAGAACATTAAGGGTCATTGGTATTTAAGTGATTTTAAAACAGTACTAAATTGGCACAAATGAAAGTCATTAAACGAGAATGATTTACAAATTGGGTTATTTGTACAGTATCACTTGAAACCCTTGTAATATCACTGTAACTTTTTATCGACAGTTACAAACAGTACTAACATAATGACCCAGTTTTTTTTACACGGATTCGTAACGAGGGCCCGTCAGTCGCTCGCTAATTGACATTTGTTTGACGTTTCAAAGCAAGTAAAACCAAAATTGTTTTGCTGTACATTTAAGAGGTTTGTAGGTGTATTTCTGTCATAAATAGACCTATAATCATCATTACAGCCTATACAGTCCACTGCTGGACATAGGCCTCCACAAGTTTACGCCAAAAATAACGTGAACTCATGTGTTTCAGACCTATAATAATGTAATTATATTTTTTTTGTAGAATACGTTTCTACGGTAGAATACGGGAAAGAAAGACCATTTTTATTGTAATAAATTTTAAAACTATTAAGTACAATATAATGTATTTAAACTACTAACTACTGTGTTTTAGAGAATTTCAAAAACTTATTTTATTTATTTTATAAAAACTTATGTTATTTTATAAAGAAAAATGACAAAGGAGTTATAAAATTAATAGAAAATATTTTTATAACTAAGTGTAGTCTAAGTATGTATTACAACCTGTTTAAGAAAAGATTAAGTGCCTGAAACGGAAGATGATAGTTCAGTGTTCGAATAGAATCTTTATTAATTTTGAAGTTGCAAGTATAATACCTAAGAGGCCGTCCATTAATCACGTGAGGCTCGAAAGGGGTCGAAAGAAGATCATAAAATAGCACGAGGATTGTATAATTATTGTAATATCGGTTATTTATTTTTCGTTGAATGCACGATTTCTAAAGCAAAAAAGCAACTAATAGGCACCCTGCAACCTCGATGCCTGTCAAGAAATTCGATGCTTAGTTTTTCAAAATTAAAAGATATTATACCTTTATTTAAAGATAGTATTCTGAAAATTTCAATTTATTTTGCACAAAAAATACATTTGGTTTTACCGTATGACGGGAAGAAGGGCTAGTCAAAAACCTCGCCTAATTGTGTAGGGGGTTGGGGGTAGAAAGTTTCTAAAAGACATCACTTGATTACTGATTTGCAGCTTTTCATTTCAATTATAGTAATATGGAACTATAATACAATAGGTACACTTTTAAATACCCAATATTAATCTTCAAATTATTTTATTATATTTTATATATATATTACTCTAAGGGGTAGGCTTTACTAAAGAGTAGGTATTTACTCAATAGAAAGGTAAATAAATCTTAATCTAATATATGAACCCTTTTAAAAAAACACGCAATGGCGGGTAAGGTACAATGTATTGACAATTGTACGTCGCAGTTGTTGATAACATTCTTTCTTTTTGGGGTTCGTTTATTATCTGAGGTGCGGAGTGATGGCGGACAGGGGTGGTTTGACAGCTTGAAATTGTGTTCGTTTTCATGTCAAGTACAAAAATAATTTTGTTAGTTTTTTTTTCTAGCAAGACAGAAACAAAAGTTACAGTTAATTTTAACTGCATTGTTTTTAGTGTCAAGTGCCAATTATTGACAGGGAGTTTTTTTTTCTAAATATGTTTTGGGATTGTTTTTATTGACAGTCGTATTTTGTTTTGTACATAGAATGTATTTTATTACTATTTATTCTAAACAAAAAAATGGCTGAGTGTAAGTAATACGAAGGTTTTCGTGATATTGTAATCTTTCAGTACGAATTTGTGCGATCGAGGTAATAAAAAAAAAAAACTCAAAAATGTATCTGATATTAAAATTTAACACAAGAATTATTCTTTTAATTATGATCGAGTAAATAACGCAAAAAACACCAAATTTTTAGAAAGTAAGTACGTTGTAAATTACGTTGTTAATATTCTATGAATAAAAAAAAAAATTTTTCCACACTGAAATTTTACTAAAGACAGTTGAAATGACTCAGTTGTTAAAAAATGCAGGATGCTTTGCCAATAAAAAAAAATCGCACGTTTTGCCGGCAAATTACAATACAGGCTCAATATATTCCTCGAAATGTCAAATTATACAATCCTAACGTGTTACGTATACAGTATCTCTCTATTTCCCGTTTTTCTTGTAATTTATAAGGACAAACAAAAAGTTAAAAACATCTTTTTTGATATGGAACTTTTTTTTAATTAGTATTTTTAAGTAATTGAGCGAAAGTCTAGTGCGAAGCCGTTTGTTTATGTTTTTCGCTTCAGCCTGTAATATCCCACTACTGGGCATAGGCCTTTTTTCCCGTGTAGGAGAAGGATCAGAGCTTAATCCACAACGCTGCTCCAATGCGGGTTGGCGGATATATTCCCTACTATGAGTAACGATCGCTATTAGGTGTACTTGATAACAACCGCGGGACCGACGACGGCTTAACGTGCTCTCCGAGGCACGGTGGGGAGACTCACAAGGACTGCACAAACACCCACACCACGGCAAACACCTGTGTGGCCAATACAAATTGTGTTTTTGTTTGTGTAATATACATAATTTTCTGAGTTTTCTACAGGCTATCTACGAAATTTATAACACACAATAAACTCCAAAATTATAGAAATCTAGTTACAATTAATCATATAGCATGTTATATTTACATTACGTACAATGCAAAAGCATCAATCCGTCTGGACATACAATTTAAATTTAAAGGGCGGCGAGATAAAATGAAATAAAAGAATAAAGATGGAGTCATGCGTGACGACGTTTCGGAGAATATCACTCAATCAAAGGCAAGCGAATTGTTTTTATTGCATTTTTATCATTTAGGACCTCTATACTCGTCTGGAAGTACAATTTGGTGCAAAAGGACAATGCACCTTTGATTGTGATTTTTATCGAGTCAGAATTTATTATGTGTATGCCTTTTGGGTTGTAATTTATTCAGTCTCATCATCATCATCTTCCTGCCCTTATCCCACTTATGTAGGGTCGGCACAACATGATACTCTAATTCCCAAGCTCATGTTGTAATGTGATTTGGCTTGTATATTTTACGACCGGCCGCCTGCCTGACATCAACCCTCCTTGGGAAATTTGAGGTAAGAAGAAGGATAGGTGAGAAGGATTTATGTGAGAGAAGGATCTGGGGTTACGGATACCAGTGCCACGGATCACGGGGAGGGGTGTGTGACACTAGCAGCTAGAGTAGTCCGGGGTCGCGTACCCGTAGCGGTTCCAACCAGTTATCAATATAGTAATTTATTCAGTCTAATTTTTTTTATATATAAAAAAAAAAAAACAAAATTATAACGGTCTTAAGACCTGATTTTTTTTATTTTGCATTTTATCGTGAATATATTTTATTTATACATCTATACAATATACTGTGTGGCTACGGCACTAAAGAATTTAGCCACCCCCTCTCTTCCCGTGGGTGTCGTAAGAGGCGACTAAGGGATGACACAGTTCCGCTACCACCTTGGAACTTAAAAAAGCCGACCGATGGCGGGATAACCATCCAACTGCTGGCTTTGAAATACACAGGCCGAAGACGGGCAGCAGCGTCTTCGGTGCGACAAAGCCAGTACTGCGGTCACCAACTCGCCTGCCCAGCGTGGTGACTATGGGCAAAACACATGAGTTCACGCTATTTTTGGCGTAAACTTGTGGAGGCCTATGTCCAGCAGTGGACTGTACAGGCTGTAATGATGATCTATACAAATAAAAAAAATTGGAGTCTCTCTTTGTACATGACGTTATCAATCACTGCATCAAAGTTAATGTCCCTTCCTTTAAGCGTCTTATAGATTTCTATAATTTAATAAAACCTAGGCATCCTGCCAAGCGGTTTCAAAGCCAACTATCTGTTCAAATCTTTGATCAATACCGACATATTACATTAAGCAACGGAATGAATTTTAAATTTCTTACTACCTTCATTGCATATGTATTACTTGCTAGTGGTCGCCCAGTGGTCGAAATTTGAACATAATTAAAAATTTAAATAAAAGAACCAAAAATAACAGAAGAGCTCAGCAGAAAATTTATAAGTAGGCAATATATAAATTTTCCTCTCATGGTTATATCACATACTATGAGGCCTACTACTATTCAATTAAATAACTCATAAATTCTTATCCTTTTGCTTCCGTCGACTAACAAATCGATTTTGCGAATATTAAACGATAATTGCTAACTATAACTACAGTTGTAGGCGCTTTATTATCATGAAGTAAGCTATTCTGACTACAAATCCATTAATTAAATATTTAGTCTGTGGTCTTTTTTTATTAATACATGTATATATCTATTTATTTATGACAAAAATCTCCGCATATTTTTTTTACAAATATAAATCTTCAAAAATAATGCAAGCGAAATAAAATATTCAAACGATTTACAAGATAAAGACTAAATAGGTAGTTTGTCTTTTGCCCCTATGCTCTTTATATTCAACCCTCGATCCGTAGTTTGAGGTAGGTCGGAAACCACCCCTACTGATAACACTGTAGTAATAGTTTCTGCGGGATTACATGCAAGGACATCATAAAATGAGTTGCAACTCATTATATCTAAAAATAAATTCTCAATTTTTCAATCTCAAGATTTCAACAAAACATCCTTATCGCTGTCGCGTTTTACCATTTTTTTAAATTTTCCTTTTCCCCTAGGTGTATGTATGCTTTATTAATGTCCATGTGTGTGTATTTATTTACATAAAAACCTATTTAAAATATGGATAAATTACGTATGTTTATATTTACAAGGCCCACAGTTATAGTTTATTTGTGCTTTTAGCAGATTGTAAAAAAAGTAAAGGTATAAAAAGCTATTACCACGACCCCCGATGAAAACACTCGTACAATATTATAAGCTGAATGGATTAGTTTAGCGCCAAGGATTGATTTATTGCTAACCGCCCCTGTAGGATAACAGCCCTTTAATTTAATTGCAAGACGTACTTGCGTGCATTTATTTTGCCACTATTTGTAATATGCAATCTCTAAAGTTAGTTAAGTACATATTTTATTTTCGTAATAAATGGTATAATTAATTTATATTTAAAAAAATTGAAGATAGTCTAAAGAAAGTTAGGATAATTTATAATCTAGTAATATTGTTTAAGAGGTTAATTATTCCTTTATTATTATTCCTTATCTAATTTTCCCTTTTGGATTTGAAGTTGTGTTAAAAGTCAATGTTTTTATGGTAGGGCACAGTAAGAAATATTCTGTTCAAATTCTGAAGCAGCTCGACTGGGGAGTAACTTTTCGGAAGGCAGTTAAATAATAGTGCTTAAGTGGTGTCATGTTAATGTGGTGAGTAAGGTAGAGAGTTGGTGGGTAAGTATGTAAGTAAGGTCATCAATGCTCATGGTGTTGCAGACGTCTACAGGCTACGGTATCCGCTTACCATCAGGCGGATTGTACGCTTGATTGCCACCTTGTAGAAATAAAAAATATTACGAAAGTCTTCATAGTTTTACTTATTATAGTCACCCTAATCTCACCCCTACGTATGCTCTCGTTGTCGGGGAAACCGAAAGCAATTTGCCGTTTCAAAGAATATTTTTACCAAACTATGAATACGATTCATATCATCTACTCTGTGATATCAATACTAATAGATAAGTGTTTACTCGTATATATAAATTAAATAGATTTTATGTGCTAAATGTCGATGTGACAGCCTTTATAGTTAAAGTAGCTTTAAAACTGGCCACCGCTAATGATTACGAGGAACTTTTTGCTGAAATAAGAGGACGTTCTGAATTCGACTGGATTTTTATGTGTGTTTAGTTTTTTACTCGGTGTATCGATTTTGATGTCTTTTTTTATTCGTAAGCTGGTGCCTATACTATAGAGAATCTATGAAGCAAAATATATTGGATTTTTTAAAAGTATCTGTTTAAAATAAACATTAAGTGAGCATAGCCGTTAGCAAAAACTCGTTCACACAATATCATAGTGGCCTGTAATTTATTACCCTTTGAAAAAAAAACATTTAAATCCTATTCAATTAAAAACTATTTAGTATTATATTAAGAAGACTATAAATCACATTTAGTTCAGCCCTCTAATGATAGTATTCTTACCATAAATGTACAATGAATTATTTAATTATAAGGATAAAAACGATTTACGATTCAAAGGGTTGAAATTATTGTGATTTATATTTTATTTATTTTTTAAAAGCTGTGTGGTTTGTACAAGCGTATAGACTTACAGCGATAATATTGTGAGAATTATCACATCAGCCTTTCGCAGTCCACTACTGGACAATAGTCCTCCATAAGTTCTCATCATCAATCTCTCTCAACTCATTTGTTTTGCTCATAGTGACCACGCTGGGCAGGCGGGTTGGTGACCGCAGGGCTGGCTTTGTCGCACCGAAGATGCTGCTGCCCGTCTTCGTCTTCGGCCTCTGTATTTCAAAGCCAGCAGTATCTAGATTTATAATAACACTAGCTGATCCAGAGCGCCTTTTTTTGTTTATATATCGATTTTCTTTTTAAATTTACTTTTATACAATCCTCGTCAATCAATTTATCATCTATACTAGATACAACAAAAAAGGATACCCAATTCTTTTTTTTGTAAGAAAAAAAAAAGTTATCCAATTCGGTGTGATCGTTCGAAAGTTATGCATGTACATACTCGTACATTTTGTCGGTTCACTTTTATTCTTATAAGATACAGGTCCCATTGTACATATTATAGAAATAAATATATATATATATATATTCTTTGGGGTATCGTGGTAAAATTTTAAATGAGTTAGGTCACAGCAGGAAATTTTCGTCCTCATAATCTGGAACGTACTGTGTGAATATATAATATCCCGTGGGTGTCGTAAGAGGCGACTAAGGGATAACACAGTTCCGCTACCACCTTGGGACTTAAAAAGCCGACCGGTGGCGGGATAACCATCCAACTGCTGGCTTTGAAATACACAGGCCGAAGACGGGCAGCAGCGTCTTCGGCGTGACAAAGCCAGCCCTGGGGTCACCAACCCGTCTGCCCAGCGTGGTGACTATGGGGCAAAACCCATGAGTTCACGTTATTTTTGGCGTAAACTTGTGGAGGCCTATGTCCAGCAGTGGACTGTATAGGCTGTAATGATGATGATGATAATGATGAGTCTGGAACAGCTCGACTGGAAAAATACCTCGACCAATATTATTTTTAAATATTATTTTAATTTCTTTTTTAAATGAAATATATTCTCTTATTATTGTAACCAAATTTTTATATAATTATAGAGAGATATAGATCATTATTTAAAAATGTTGGTTAGTTTTTGTTACGTTATAATTAATTAACGAATTATGAACTAACCAAAGAAGTAGAAAGTTCCTAATGAATGGGTGTAAAACACTCTACCTGAGGTGTGAGGGTGATATTTATTTAAAAACGCATGAGGAATAATACATGTAAACATGCACTACATTTTATCGCACCACTGTAACTTTAGAATGCACTAGGTTTTTAATACAAATTAAAAATACAATTTAGATATAAAAAAAAGTTGTAATGGTAACAGACTTCGTTTCAATAATACCTACAACAAAATTCATTACAACCCCGCCCCTAGTGACTAATTCCAAAAAACTATAAAATATGCTCAACTTAACGAACATAAATCCTCAACTGTGGGTTCGGACGCTATTCCCACGCAACCGACATAAATATACGACATTAATACAACTTTAAAAATGAAAGCAATGAGGTTCAAAATATGAAATTTATTTTTTACAAATATTTGCTTTTACCGCTTACGATAAGCACAACACTTCATTGAATGAGTTTTCACACAAGGAATTTCTATAGTGCTTTAGTAAGAGCTCTAGACTTAAATGAATGGCCGTCTACTTATGGTTTAATGGTTTGCGTACGTTTACTCGTAAATAATCTTTATTTTTTTTTTATCAAAGGGGTTTAATATTTCAAATGATATCTATACTTATTCGAAATATATATTAAACCTCCGTAGTTTCGTTTACTTCTTTTTATTTTTGTTGTTTTTTTTTGTGACCTTACTATACACATACAAATATATTTTTAAAATAGGTAAACAGAGCTATTAAAGAATTAAATAGAATAAAAAATATTGTTAAAACAACCATTTAATCAATTAATTTCTGACGTAATTCCTTGAAAACAAGTACATATAAATCTAATTATTAAAAAAATCATATTATTTAATTTACTCTTTGGATCTGGAACTACACAAGTATCTGTTTCTATTGATATGACGATCATATTATTTTAATGAATATTGTATACTACATTGTATTGTCATTATAATTACTACTGTCTTAGTGTTATGAAAATTTCTCTCAATGCTTCGGTGACGTAACATCCGCTGTCTTTCGATGTGAAATGAATTAGCATCTAATGTTTCTGTTTAGACTAGTTCGTAACTGTCAATATTTTTAGCAGTCTTGGTCGTTCAACTTCCGGTGATCTAATAATATACCTAGGACTATAAGGTTATTAAAAATCTAGTGTTTTTTTATTTGTTGTCCTTGGGAATTGCTAGTATGACAATTTTTGTGTAAGTGGTCATTTTGATTAACAAAGGTAAATGCTATATCGATTAACTACAGTTTCTTATAACAATATGAATTTGACTACTAATTTGACAGTTCGTAAATAAAAAAATTAAGTTCATGACTTATTCATCACTTAATACTAGCTGTGCCCGCGACTTCGTCAGCGTGGAATTTATCAAAAAAGTTTTTTCATTTTGCAGAGGTTATAAAAATAAATAAATTTCTAAAATATAAGTAGCCTAAGTTACTCCTTACTAAATCAGCTATCTGCCAGTGAAAGTCCCGTCAAAATCGGTCCAGTGGTTTCAGTGATTAGCCAGAACAAACAGACATACAGATAGACGGACAAAATTCGAAAAATTGTTATTTTGGTATATGTACCGTGTATACATACCGTGCATACATCAATATGCATTTAGTGAAAAGCTTTATATATTATTTTATTTATGCTATTACAAACAGACACTTTACAATTATATTTATTTGTATAGATGTAGTAATTTATTAATAAATCAATCATTTACAACTTTTTTTAAGGATTGATTTTTTATTATATCTAAATGTGACTAATATAGAACATTAAAAATCAACATTAAAGTTATTTAAAAAAAAAAAAAAGAAAGTCAAGAAAGAGTTTATATAGATTAAAACTGATGTTCGTTTTATAGCAACATAATTATGAAATTTTGTCTCTGGTTGAATGATTTGAAATATAAAATATAGTAATTATCTATGGCTAGGCGTGGTGTAATTACGATGATGGTAGTTCAAGTTCAATGACATATTGATTGCCCTTCCCTCGGGTGATTAGTTCTGGAATCGGGTTCCGTAGATAATATAATTACAGACTATGATATGATGTTAAAAAGTCATTTACAAAGAGGTACTTGCGAGGACTTGGAGGAATTTGCATGATTGCTCTTTTTTAATTGTTTATGGTAAAAACAGATAAGGAAAAATATAATGTTTATTAAGAATCTGTCTTGTTACAGATTTATAACAAAAATGGAAAGAACTTTAAATATTTTTTTTGTTTATAGTAACAACAGAATAACAGAAATATTTCTTAAAATAATTGTGTTTGCTCGCAAACGAAAAAAAAAACCGACTTCAATTACATCGACAAGTAATACAACGTAGATCGACGAAAAAATAGTAAAGTAACTACGCGTTATCAAAGATTACTCAAAAAGTAGTTATCAGATCTCAATAAAATTTATATGTGACCACATGATAAACATCAGCTTTCGATTAAATTAAAAATTATCAAAATCGGTACACCCAGTAAAAAGTTATTACGAATTTTCGAGAGTTTCCTTCGATTTCTCTGGGATCCCATCATCAGATCCTGGTTTCCTTATCACGGTACCAAACTAGGGATATCCCCTTTCCAACAAAAAAAGAATTATCAAAATCGGTACATCCAGTAGAAAGTTATGCGGTATAATACAACGTAGGTCGACGAAAAAAGCGTCAAGTAAAAACGCATTATTAGATATAACTCGAAAAGTAGTTGTTAGATCTCAAATAAATTTAAATGGGACCAATTGGCACACACCACCTTTCGATTAAAACAAAATTTGTCGAATTCGGTCTACCCGGTCAAAAGTTCTGATGTAACATACATAAAAAAAAAAAAAAAAATACAGTCGAATTGAGAACCTCCTCCTTTTTTGGAAGTCGGTTAAAAAGACTACTGATTTTTAATAAAAATCTATTGCAACGCAAATACGTTATAATTGCTGCTAGTTATGTAAAATTGATAAGTTACATCATAAATTTGTTTGTTTAGAAGCAGATATCTCAATCAAAAATATATCCACATTTCACAATTAAATTTTTATGACATACCTGGTTTGTAAACTTAAAACTACGTTATTAACGTAGCGCAAATTCCTCCTTGGTTTAAATGGAATTAATTTGGTTTACATTTTCAGTAGAACTAATGGTATTTTTTTAATCTTAAATATTGAGTTTTATACATATATTATAGTTGAGTTTTATACATATACATATATTATATTAGAAAGTCAGTTTATTTTGGAAGGTTTATCTATACATTACGACTCAAAATAAGTTACCATAGATATCAATAAATTTGGCAATTTCTGAACTTTTTATTTTATTTTACTTACCATACCCTGTTCGTGTAAAGTGTAGGATAAGCCTTATTGTTAACGTGTAGAGTGCATATATCCATCGCTGTGGAATGCTTTAAGTAAATTAGACACATTGTTTCAAGTTGAACAAATTGCTATTCAATGCGGGGGTTAGTATCAATTCAATTAAACGGTTTATTATTACGCTATTAGATATCTGTTGGAATGGAGCTTATCTGTTTGAGTAAAGTGATAAAGTTCTTCTGTATATCAGTCAGTCAGATAAACTATTAGAGTACAATAGGTTCTTCTAAGTTATATATGTTACATTTAGCATTTTTAAATATATAAAAAAAAAACAGAAATATCCTCATTTAAGAAAATGTAAAAGAATGGCCAGTCGAGAAACTTTTCGAAATATTCCATAGGTATGCTATGCTATGAAAAAGACTGTTTTTTTTTTATTATCCATCATTTTCAAGTATTTTTCAGTGATGCTCCGCTACTATTAGTTGCGTGATGTTGTATAACTTATAACCTTCTTCAATAAGTGTGCTACGAGTATAAGAACACCAAGAGTGTTTCCCTTTCGAACCAATAGTTCCCAAGAACAGCGCGACCAAAAAACAGTATCATCTTCTATTCTCCATCTTATATAGTTATGTACATTAGTATAAAAGTCTGTTGTGTTTAATTATATGTGTTTTTGTACAGTAATGTTTAATTGATGTTTTTTTTTCTATGTAGATAAAATACTATTATTAATTTAATAAACAACGTAGACGATGTCGCGGCATTCAGTAGTGTCGCTAGTTCAGTTGATAAGCAATTTATAATTGTTAAGATAAGACTCGATAGTTGCAAACGCTTTGATACTCGTAGTTACGAAAAATGTGTGTCAAGTTACATTTTGATTTACTGAGTAAAATACAATAAAATTATTTTGTAAAATGTTCTAGAATTGTTTTTTCTTTTGTTTTTAACCGACTTCAAAAAAGGAGGAGATTACTCAATTCGACCGTATATATATATATATATATATAACAGTAATTATACTTTATCTACGTTTCTCTAAAACAAGAAATTTATTTCTATTATTACATATTTTCTATATTTACAATTTTTAGCATTTAAACTACATTATAATTAAAATATTCACTTACTTAAAACAAGAAAAACAACATTTAAAGCCTTTATTTAAACTAATTTTCATAATGCAAATATATTTTTGTCATCACAACAAAGTTTTATTTTTCTGTCCTGACAATAAAATAAACAAAAAGGTTTTAACTAAAAAAAACAGTATCGAAATAAAAGCAAAACTTTGTACCCCTTTTTACGAAAATTGCGCGGACGGGGGAGTATGATATTTCGTACACTTATAGTTTATATAGAGGAGTGCAGAATGCTAATTTTTTAAAAATTATGCATAAAAATATATTTAATGAATAAAAAAAAAACAACAGTACATACACTACTTTTGTTGGCTGTCAAAGTCTGTAGTCAAATTGAAAAATTAAAAAAAAAGGTTCTTTATTTTCATATGTTTTTGGTGTTCTTTAATTTAAATTTTTAATTATGGTCGAATTTCGACTCCTGGGCGACAACTAGTGTATAATATTAAATCTCTCTTAATGTTTGTTTTTATTTTAATATACGTTTGAACGTTTAGACGAGGAATAAATGAAACTTGCCATTGTACGAGAAGGTGTTTTAGCAAAAAAATAGTATTAATAAAATTGAAATTGACTTTCCATTACACAGAGAATGGAATGGCGTGCAAGTACATGCATTATGTAATTCACGTTCGCTAAACCACGATCTTCACTTCCTGGTGTGAACACGAAGCGGTTTCAGTGATTGAATGGTCAATTCATTGTGTTGTGACCTCGTGGTAAATCAAACCTATTTACTTACTAAGATTATTAAAACAAATCAAACCAGAATTTGATATTAAATTTAATTACTATTTGTAAATATTTGTGAAGTGTAAATATGTATAATGTTATTAAATTTCGAAATAAATTTGTATACGTATTATAAAATTTTATACATACATTTTTTAATATAACAATAATAAATCAATTGACTTATCCGTCAACGCAGGTGAGCAGCGTGGTGTATTAAGCTTCGATCCTTCTCCTACACGGAGAAAAATGCCTGATGGCAGAGAGGAAAAGAGGGATAATACAGGCTGAATCGTAATCGATCGATCGAATTGACTTAATTGAATTAGGCTATAATAGACTTGGCGAACTTCGTAGGTCCACTTTTCTATGTATTTTCATGAATATGTCGATTTATTTTTAAATTTCTTTTCTACAGATGACAACGAATATAAATTCACTAATTCAACCGTTTAATCGTTTATTAATTAAGTAGTTAATTGATTAATTCTAATTTTACACGATTTTACATAGACAGTTGCTGTCCCAATACTGAACTGTAGCGTGATTTATTGTATCCTATATTACTTCTAGACTAGTTTTCTAATTACGAAAGAATAATTTAAATTGTTTTATTTTTTTTAATTTCATTCATTTTACCTTTTTTTAAAAATATTATTATAGAAAAGTAAGAAGCAAAGTTACATCACTATACCTGACAGCTTTGGTAAATCATCTTAGTTTAGAAAACATGATTCCTTATATGTAACACGTGATAGGCATAATAGTTGCAAACACTGTCTATGTGTCACATGTGTCAGTATCAATGTGTCAACCGACACGTTTTATGTGTCACCGTACAGCTGTTTTTGAGTAAATATTGATTTAATAACGTCTGGTTTATATTATGTATTTGCACAGAGATAGACTAATTTTTTCCATCATTACCAACTGTTCCAATTAATGATAATGAAAGTGAATTTTTTAATGTGTGCCTTTCTCGTACGTTGGTAATGTGTACAAAAAAAGCGCTTTTTAAATGTTATGTAATGGCGACGGTGCATGTTAGTCAACTTAATTTTGTTGTTTTTATTGAAAGTGTTTTATGCATTAATCAGAGCTCCTGGAAAGGGTCGGGCGTAGGCTACGGTAACTGCTGACCATCTGGTGGCCGGGCGCTTGTGTGCCGCCCTAGTTGTACAAAAATAAAGTTCAAATATAGGCCATTTATCTGAGCGACAATGGAGCATTCTTCAGGTTTCCACAAACATTCAAAAATGCAAAAGACAAATTTTTCCGCTTTATAATATTAATAATATTAATTTACATAGAACAGCATTGAATATGTTGCAATTTTTTTTTAACAATAGATTGAAAAAATCTAATAGAAATCATTATAAACTTCATCCAAATGCAAGATTTATATTCTGTTATTTTTCAATAACTTACAATATAATTCCTAAACATAGGTTTCTAGTCAGAATTCAGATCCACCTACACAACTGACCGAATTGTAACTTTATAAGCTTAAAGTAAAATACTTCAAAGTAAAATACTTCAGTGATTTATTACGTTCTATAATAATATTTTTGAATGTAAAATTTTTAAAATAAAAAACTGAAATATTCTACAAACTCTATTTTTTATATTTTACCAGCTGAACCGGCGAACTTGTCATTCGTGAATAAATGGATCAAATTTTTTGAAGTAAAACTTCTTTGGAAGTAAGCTGGTAAATGCGTGACGATAGCATTACAAAAAGTGTGATCGGGCGAGGCGAGCGGAAATTAAGAGGGAGATATAAGTTAGTGAAGATAGAAATAGAGAAAGTTACGTTTCGTAATTTTTAGGCCTTCCTACTACAGTCGTGTGGTCTAAACTCTAAAGAACACTCGTTTTTTTAATACAATTTTTTTCCAAACAATAACAAACATAGAAAAGAGAATTATCCAATTCGGCGCAGTTGTTCGGATATTATACGCGTATTACACATTTCGGAGATCAGTTTTATTTATAAAAAGAATATTATCCCTGTTTCTTCATTATTGACTTATTTAAATTGTTTTTTTTTAACTTTCTCCCCTATTACGTGTTATTGCAAACTCCATCAGTTGCATGTCAATTTTTATTGGTTTTTGTACTTGAATGACCTTACTTAACCTTCGTGACCCACTGACCTCGCACACAATGTTCACGTAACTTGAACTTAATTATATAAGAAACTGTTTAAAATGTTGTCAGTTTAACACATTCAAATCATGTTATTATTTTGACATTATGATTTAAACTTTTATCTTTTAATTTAAGTGATTGATGGCGTAAATGCTTTTTTTTAGCTTAGGTCGTCAAGTTTAGGCAGTTTTGAATGAATCAAATGGAAAAAGTATTTAATGACCAATCATTTTAAGTATTTTTCTAAAAAATAGCTGAGTAATTTTAAAGTATTGTAATGCCTTCTATTTCTTATCAATTAAATTTATTCAACATATTAGCAAGTATATATTAGGTAAGTATTATTTACCGTTTGTAAGATCGAGGTACTTCCCCAGTTGGGCTGCTCCAGATTTTGAGCAGGATATTTCCTGCTTTGCCCTACCTCAGTTTCCTGCGGCCAAATGTATGTTGAGTGTTGACAGTAATAAAACGTAATAGACAAAATCGTATAATCCACGCGGGCGAAGCCGAATTAGATGTTTAGTTAGTTGACTATTAATTTTGGCCACACATCACGTGAAAACTACTAAAATAATTTTAATGATAGGACAAATTGAATTCATTAATAAAAAAAATTCATGTTGAATAATAGAGAATGAAATAGCAATAATTTGTTAAAGAGTATGGTAACATATTTTTACACTGTAACAACATATTTGTATTTGTGTTGTGTGTTATTTATTCAGCAAACCTTCAATGCTACATTTAAATCCTAAGTTAAAATTTTATATCCTATAAAATCTATAGAAAAGATGCTATAAGAAAACACATATCACGAAAAACTCGTTTAAACAAATAAACACTAGGCTTTATTATATCAATACTTAATAAAATTACGCCAAAACTCACGACGCGAAAATATGTCATACTTGTTATAAATCAGTTAAACTTAATTGAATTTATCTGTAAGTAATGTGAATACTTCACATGCGTTGCTCAATTGCGCATTGAACTAACGGTCTCCAAAAGTTAAGTAACATGAAGTACGTTGACATAACTGTGCTTAATGTGCTAAAAAGATTTAATGCCTCGCTACTGAATGCGACAGTTAGACAAAGATGTATGAAGTTATGAACAGAGACCACTGGTCAGTGGAGTTTATACAAATATTAAAAAGGTGAAAAGTTTGTTTGTTTATTTATTACGCGCTAATCTCAGGAAGTACTGGTTTGCATTGAAAAATTATTTTTGTGTTGGATAGCCTATTGACCGAGGAAGGCTATAGGCTATTTTTTTTCTCAAATTAACGCGTGTGAAACCGCGGAGTACTGCTAGTGAGTTAACATTCCGACTATTCCGACGATTCTACTAGTCTATGTATTAAAATCTTTTTTTTTTTAAATAAAATAATTCGACCTTTTTACTGATAACCTTCTTAGATTAAGATTTTTAATGGTGTATGGACTTTCGTTTTCCTTTTTGGTGTGATTAAATTATCCAGCCTAACCTGGATTACCCTTTTTAATAATCTGTATTAAACAATTTTTTTTTTTAATTTAAATGTGTAATTGTATTATTATTAATTGTGATTGTTAATTTCAGGTAAAAGTTTGTAAAAAAAAAAATCGATAAACGCTCAAAAAAAAATACAGTACGAAGAATGCCAGGTCAGCTAGTCTTATACATATATAAAATTATCGTGTCACAATGTTAGTTAACATACTACTCTGAAACGACTGAACCGATTTTTATGAAATTTTGTGTGCATATCGGGTAGGTCTGAGAATCGGCCAACGACTATTTTTCATACCGTTAAGTTATAAGGGGAGGGGGAGATATTAACCCCCTTATATATATATATATATATATATATATATATATATATATATATATATATATATGGCAAAACAACGTTTGCGGTGTCAGCTAGTTTTATATATAGTTTGCTGTAGTAAAAACGCAGAACGTAGGTATTTAGTACATAAGTCCAAGCTTAATTACTACGCTCCATCTTAACTTAATCAGGGCGTCATCTTGGATCTCTGTCGCATTTGTAATTGTAATCCGTCATGGCGCCGCGTGGAGTGTGAGATGACTTATAAATAATTAAAGCGACGCCGAGTGACATAAATTACAATGTAATATATATATGTATGTAATATATATGTATGTAATATATATGTATGTAATGTATATGTATCGAAAAAATAATATGTAGCTATATCAGTCAGCTGTTACCTAAACACAAGCATCAAGTAACCTTAGAAACAGACGACCGTGTGTGTATGTAAGTGTATTAAAAGCACGCAGGAGACAGGATTCTTAAGGGTCTAAAACATTTTTTTTTCTTCCTCAGTCTTCCCGCTAACTCATAATACAATAATAAGGGCCTGTTTATAGTAGTTTATTTTGTATTTAACACTATATCAACCACGAGGAGTCAAAATACCCTTTTAAAATTCTTTTTGTAGAATTTAATGAAAAGTAATTGATGAGCTGACCATTTTGTGGCTGATTGGCTATCAGAGACTATCAGAAACACTTTTATAAAGTAAACAATATTTGATTATTTTAAATTCGTATGTCTTTGTATTTTTTTTATTAAAATCGCTATTGTTGTAAATTAGTCATGCGTTATATAGATATTACGTTATTTCATAACTGGTATATTTTTCAGCATAAAAACGTTACCCTGTATTTTTTATACAATTAGGTTGAAAACTAGCTTATGGTTCACCTGATGGTAAGCGATTACCGTAGCCTAAGATGCCTGCAACACCAGAAGCGCGTTGCCGCTGCCGTCCCTACCTCTAAATATCCCAGCAACTCTGGTCACTTCACTCACCACAGGAACACGATGCTGCTTGAAAGCATTATTTAGTGGTGATCTTCTTTAAGGTCGAAGTACATTCCCAGTCAGACTGCTCCGTATTTTGAGCATTATATTTCCTGCTGTGCCCTCAGTTAAATTTGCGTTTAAATTTTTTTAAATAAATGTTTTTTAAAAGTAATGTTTTTGTTTCACAAAATAAAGAGAAAAAAACACATGTAACGCAGTTATTTTAAATTCATTTGTTGTATTTTTCAAGCTTTTTCGTTGCAAATTATCTTGTCTCGAATTTTTCTGCAAAACATTTGGGTTAACGACACCACTTACCGCGCGCGGCATGAATCGCAATTTGATTTACTGTACTTTAATTTATTTAGATGCCTTTTGAATATTTTATCTGTGATCTATTTTGGAAGTATAATTACGTCAGACAATATTACAAAAAAAAACTTTATGTTGACTCCTTTGTTTACGTTTTTATCTACAATTACTTTCGCTACTTATTTTCATCTATTATTTCATTAAGCTTTGCGCTGTATGATCAGCAAGTCTTCCTTACAAACTTTCATTTAATTTAAATCACACTTAAACACCTTTTGGAGTAATCTTTGATAATGCGTATTTACTTAACTATTTTTTCGTCTACCTACGTTGTATTATTACTTGTCGATGTAATTGAAGTCGGTTTTTTTCGTTTTTGTTCCTTATGGTCACGACAAGGTTTTTATGAACAGTAATTAAAAAATAATAATTAATTTTTGTTTTTGAAATCGATAATCGATGTATTCACGAACAAATATATATATCTTATTTTAAAAATATATAAAATTGGAATGTCTATTTGTAATATTAAAATAACCGCTTGTTACTGAATTCATATGTATATACGGTACATATACCAAAATAACATTTTTTATAATTTTTGGCTGTCTGTCTGTCTGTTTGACGGGACTTTCACTGCCCGATTGCTGATGTAATAAGGAGTAACTTAGGCTACATTTATTTTAGTTTTTTTTTTATAACTGCGAACTGAACAACAACTATCTTGTTAAATACCACGCGGACGAAGTCGCGGGCACAGCTAGTATATAATGTAAATTGTTATTCAAGCTGCACTCTCTTAAAAGTAAAGCTTAATTCAACTAAAGCGTTTGCCAAAACATTAAACTTTGAACGATTTCATGTTTAGGAATTACGCCATTTTCCTTTAAAGTCGTGTATATAGCGCCAAAACATTTACATTTCGAATGTTTATATTCTTCGCCCGTACGTAATGTCAATATAAATTTATTTGTTTTTAAAATTAAAGATTTGTGCCTTGAATCTGGAATTTGTTCCTTGAATCTGAAATTTCTTCTGAAGAATTGTTTGCTTTATATACACTTAATAATAGTTTACCAGATTAAATTAGAAAAAGGTTCTGCGAAAAAAATGTATACAGTATTCAATCCTAATTCATAGAGTAGACTACAGAATAGATTTTAGTAGAAAACTTCTTTAAAATAATTTCATTATCTGTGTACCACCATAAATTTTTAATCTATTACAAATTATTTCTCAATAAATCTGTCAAATCATTTCAAAATAAGGCTAAGAATGATTAATAAATCTTTTGTGTATCGAACAACCTTTAACCGATGCGAAATAGCACTTGTACAATTAAGATGGACGATAAAAAAAGTCTAAACAATGGAGTCGGTAACAATACCGCCCACTGAGACAGTTTATTACTTTTTGCAACGTTGACAACACTACGATCACAGATTATTAATATCGCCGTCAGTGATTTATTAATTTATTGTCTGTTAAAGTTTGTTTAGGCCTCATATATATAATTTTTTTAATCGACAGTTTCTTTCGTGTAAAACGAAATTAAGAATTGACTAATTAGATACTTTAAGATTTAAATTGTAAATCAACAAATTATCGCGGTTTGAAATCCTAAAAAAATCATAGCTGAATTTTTATTGAATATGTCGCTGTCTATTAAATTTTCTTTTGATCTTTATATTCAAAAAAGTTATCAGGGAGAAACTCAAAATTATCAGGAGCGACAGGCTTGCGCACGACTTTACTAAATTGGGTAATTGTTTTTTTTTGTGTTCGCTATTGTCAGGACAAGGTTTGTATAAGAAAATAAAAAAATGAAAAAAAATCAAGAAAAAAAAAAACAAAGGCACGATTATTATCCGGTCAGCTAGTTATGTATAGATTATAAAATAAAATAAAACACAACAACAACAATGATTTCGGAATATTCGAATTTATAGTTAAAATTAGATTATATTCAGAAATACTATTGAAATACTATTAAACACATATGTCGGTAAAAGTTCGCCGATATTACAAACATTAATTGAAATGTTTTAATAGGTTTTACATAAACAACTTCTTCTGCTGTTCTACGTTGTACAGTTTGAAGTACGTGGGTATGACCAGTTCGCCCACAGCCACACCGAACTGAATGGAATAAGTGTACCTGCTGGCTGCTACGAACTCTTAACATAATTATGTTCATATAAAAGTCTGTACATGTCTTTTTAAGAGGAGTAAAAGCGTAAAACACCTATTTTTAGAACTATTGTTTGTCTGCCTGTATCTTTCTTTTAGTATAACGCAGAATCGTTTGAACGACGTTCGATGCACTTTTTATAATTGTGATCCGGGAGGTGTAAATTAAAATCTAATGTAGGTTTATTTCATCTTGATACACAGTCTAGAACTCGAGTTATTACTTTATAAACAATTTTAATGAAATCGTAACGAAGTCGTTTTGTTCACTAATGTTTGTACATATCGGTATACGAAGCCGCGGGTAACAGGTAGTACAGTAAAACAATCTGCATCCGAAGTGAATGCGTGGGCTCAACACTGTCTTCTTTGATTATTAGTTATTTTCTTTTGTGGTAAATATACTAGCAATTCACTCGATATTGCATTTTTTGAAATAATGTATACAGTAGCCCTCCCTTAGGTTGATAAAATTTAATAATAACTGATAACTCGGTCAAATAGAAACAGAAGCTTAAGTACCAGATAGATAGATATCTTTTCCTGGCAAGCGAAGTTGCGCGGTAAAACTTTACTGTTTAAGCGTAAATGAATGGAAGGGCTACAATCCGCTATAATATTTCACAACATATATTTCAAATATTGAACTAATAAACCTTTAGACTGTTTAGATAAAGTAAAAAATTAAAGTAAAGACAAATTAAACGTCATCTTCTTTTAAAGTCAAATTCAAAATGTCGTGAACAACTGTCAGAAAGAATGTTATTTATTTTCTACAAAAATGTAAGTAAAATTGTATTACAAACTCGTTGTAAAGCAATTTTAAAACTTCAAAAATATGATAAAAGCAATGTATTTTTATTTAGTTGTGAACTTTGAGTGGTGAACTTTTCATTTTGCTTTAAACGCGCTCGTTATTGTAGTCTGCGTTCAGTATAGATCAGGTTTTGTGTGAAGTCTAGACGGTAATTTAATTATTCTAGATATTTTTGTAATATTCTCATCTTGGATATAAATGAGTTGTACCTTATTTTTATTTTAAGAATTGTCTGCTCGGTACCTTTTATAGGTATTTAAAATTTAAGTCGATACCGAACGTAAGCCTCGCACCAACAGGTATAGCCTCCGATACAAAAAAAAAAACATCAAATTGTTCATTTATGAACTCATTTTCGTTCATAAATTACTAAATTATAAGGTAACAGATAAAAATATGTACGGAGTTAGATTTCTATAATGATGTTTCTTTATTGAATTTGAATCTTAATTATATGAGACAAACTACCCAGAAGAACTACTACTAGGCTAAGAATAATCCAGATGTTTTAATCTTTACATATTTCAAATATTTTATTTTGAAATACTTAATATTTGGCCAGGTATTTAATTGTCAATTCATAAAAGCTACAGCTAATCTAGCAGAATATGTACGAGTGAATATACGTCCTCCTCCTCATCTCTTCTCTCATTATTAATTAAAGTAAAAAAAAATGTCTCGTAACAATATTAATAAATTCTATGCCACATTCATTCCACAATTTAGTATTCCTTTTTAACCGACTTCCAAAAAAGGAGGAGGTTCTCAATTCGACTGTATTTTTTTTTATTTTATTTTTTTTTATGTATGTTACATCAGAACTTTTGACCGGGTAGACCGATTTCGACAAATTTTGTTTTAATCGAAAGGTGGTGTGTGCCAATTGGTCCCATTTAAATTTATTTGAGATCTAACAACTACTTTTCGAGTTATATCTAATAATGCGTTTTTACTTGACGCTTTTTTCGTCGACCTACGTTTTATTATACCGCATAACTTTTTACTGGATGTACCGATTTTGATAATTCTTTTTTTATTGGAAAGGGGATATCCCTATTTTTGTACCATGATAAGGAAATCAGGATCTGATGATGAAATCCCTGAGAAATCGAGGGAAACTCTCGAAAATCCGCAATAACTTTTTACTGGGTGTACCGATTTTGATAATTTTTAATTTAATCAAAAGCTGATGTTTATCATGTGGTTACATATAAATTTTATCGAGATCTGATAACTGCTTTTTGAGTAATCTTTGATAATGCGTAGTTACTTGATTATTTTTTTCGTCGATCTACGTTGTATTACTCTTCGATGTAATTGAAGTCGGTTTTTTTTTTCGTTTGCGAGCAAACACAATTATTAGAAGTCGATTGAAAAAAACGTGGGTGCGTACAAAGTACACATGTCAGAAGTGAAACTTCTTTGCAAACTAATTTTTAAGTCTCGTTTATATTTATAAATCTAAAGCTAGACTTCCGTTCCAGCGCCATCGACAAAAACGTTGCCGTTTCATCCGTAAAAAAATTACTCTCATGCGCCTCTTTAGGCGCAGCCAGCAGCAGGCAGTTTCACTTCAATAATATATTCATTATAATAATATTAAAAACATGTTATGTGTTAGCATTTAAATTTGTAATTCTAACAATTACCTATGAAAATATTGGATTTTGTATTGATATTACTCTTATTTTGTTTTTTCGTTTAATACCGGAACAAAGATGTCGATACCATCTACAGTCGCCATTTTTATTATCTGTTTTGTAGGGTAGTTGCCTAATAAGTACTGTTATCATTCAAATTTATTTCTAATAATTTTAAGAGATTGTATTGATTTTAATTTCATTAGATTGTAGTATTTTTAATGTGATTTTTATTTGTTGAAGTACCGGAGGAGCATAAAGATGGAGGATACCATTTTCCGAATAATTAATACTAATTTTCTTATTGGTCAGTCGCCATCTTTGTCATTTATTATATTTATTGGCGGGATTGTTGTCTTATAAACATGATATGAAGAAGCAGTTATTGTTTAATTATTGTGCGGCTAACGTTGCTACTCAATAAGTGGCGTATAAGTGATTAGTGTGGTAACTTATTCAATGTAGTTAAAAGTGTGTATTGTGAATGAATAATTATAGATTTGAAGTGAGAGAGAGCTTTAGATTAAGACCTGTCGAATTATCTAATCTCAAAATTTGGCCGTTTATAGGTATCATTTCGTAAAAAAAAAAAAATAACCCTAACCTATCTAACTTCCAAATTAGACCACTTATCGACATAATTTCGTCACAAAAAAAAAATAACCCCAACCTATCTAACTTCAAAATGACGGTTCTTAATCTAAAGTCTAGCCATAAGTGTTTCGTTGAGTGTTCTCAGTCGTGTTTCACAGATGCCACTTCTATTCATATCTTGTAAAATATCAAACTAGTTAGATAATAAAGCGCAATTACAGTCGCAGAGATCATCGCGACGTATCAATACAACTAATTTGACAAGCGGATCACTTTCACCGACTCGACCATATAGAGGAGAAATAGAGGCCTAGGAAATGTATGTGAGTTAAATTCTTTGTTCGTCTATATTCTTTTTGTTAGTAAGTATAATAACTTTAAACATTTCTAATTTGACAGGATCTCTTCTTGGTTTTTTTTTTCATTTATTTTACGAGGTAAAACACTAGTACAAAGAAGGTTCGAAGGAAAAAAACTTTGTGCACGTTAATTGCAGAAAAAAAAAAATCAAATTTTTAAAATGTTTATTTTCAAAAGATTGATTACGTGCGTGTTTTATTTAATTTTTAACACTTTACTGAATCTTTTGGGATAATATTACACAAGGTTCCTAAGCTATTTGTTTTTATCCTTGACGTCAAATGATCGAAAATCATTTACGCAAATAATAGGCAGCTTTGCGCCTGCGTGTATGCGGGTGTAAGTAGCTGATATTTTTATCAGCCAATATCAATTAGGTTAAAAAAAAATAAGGTTGCTAATATTAGTATAAATCTCAGATAACAGCGCACACCTATTAAAAAATCTCAAGTGTATGTGTAGGTGTCGTTATGATGTAGTTCCTATGTATGTTATTTTCGATTCTAGGTAACCATTGCCTACTTCGCTGAACGCCAATTTTTTTTTACTGTAGGTATATTCAGAATTTATTGACTATTATCGTTTAGGCCCAGCGGCGGCTTAACCCACGTTCATCTTCCCGTCTCAAACTTTCTTTTTACTGCGACTCGTTTTGTGAATGTTTATTTTTCTGTAAAAAAACCTTTTTCTTAAATAAATAAAATATCGCTTACGACACTTAGGAATAATGTAACTCTTTGGTGATTTTTCAAAATCGATTTAGTAGTTCCAGAAATTAATCCCATTTAACCTTAAAATAAATTAACAAACATTAGCTTTTGATGATATTAGTTTTAGACTTATATTTACAATTATTATTTTATTGTATTAGATGTAAAAATCAAGTCTTATTTTTAAATAATTTAAAATACTAATCGCTCAATTATGAGTTACTTGGTTGATGCAACATTAACGTTTATCATGTTTTAACACTTTCACAAATATATAAAACATCTGATTGCTTACACGATCTATGTAGTACGTACTAGCTCAGTTTAGTTTATAATTAGTTTTTACGCATTTGTAAAGAGAAAGGAATAAAGTATTTTTCAAATTATTTTAATTATTCGCGACTTAAAAACGCAATCTTATACTATTAAACGAGCAATTCTTGTATATATATATATATAATCTGAATCTCGGAAACGGCTCCAACGATTTTTATAAAATTTAGTATTTAGGGGGTTTCGGGGGAGATAAATCTATCTAGCTAGGATTCATTTTCAGGAAATGTCGTTTTATCCCTGTTTTTGGGAATTGAAAAAAATATCGTTAGAATACGAAGGTAAATTTCGCATAAGTCAATGTAGTTGCAATAGCTCGATGGGAAATCGGCCGCTCGGGATCAACCGAGCAGATCATGGTCCAAATCCCCATGTCCCTGATCAATTATTTTTTCTTTTTCTTTTTCTAATTGCACTCGTTATTTTTTATTTAAATAGACTGTTCTTATTTTTTATTATTATGTCGGTAAAATCGAAAAATATTATTCATATTTTATCAATATGTAATTCGTATTTATACTTTATGATTTCCAAAAAACACGATTTACTAAAAATACCGAGCTTAGCTCGGTCACCCGGGTACTATTTCATTAAAGACCGATTAAGATTTCCATTGGTAATAAAATATTTTTGAATTTGGATTTTATTTTGACTCAAAATAAAGATATAACTACGTAGTACGATATGTACGTCTCTCGTTTGTCATTTTAGTTTCCGATATTTCTGCACTATTGCAAGCGATCACGGGTTCGTCGAAGACTAAGTTTTACAGAAATAATTATAGAGACTTAATTAAATAAGTTAATATAATTTCGTGTGCTGACGAAATCAAGTTCAATGACAGGGTTGTGTAATCTGTCGTGTAATGGATCGAATCAATCAAATTTTATATTTAAAGCTACAGTTGTATGTGGAGAGCTGTGATATTTTTATAATTTATTTTTCTTGTTTAATATTGCTGATTGGTTTATTGTTATAAGTGTTTTTACAGTAAAAAAACGGTGAAGAAAGTACGTACATATATTGTAATGGAGTATTTAATACCTGAAGATGTAAAAGCTCGTGAATGTTTGACTACATTAGTTGACTTTTTGTTTATTTAAAAATTGAATTTCCATTAATTCTCTTAGCGCGATGGATTTAAATATTGTCAAAATAGAAATGCTTTAGCCAATGTCACACAGAACAGAGGAAATGATAAGGAAAATTTTAAAGATCGCAGAAAAAAAAATATTTATTTTATAACTAAGTCTTAATATAAATAACACAAAGAACTAAAATACGATAAACATGCCTAAATATTTCTAGTAATCTATGTACAGCCTTTTTTAGAACATTCAAAAGTTGTAATTTTGTTATATTTTCATAATTTTAATATCTTATTCTTTTCTTTCATAATTCTTCAATATCTTGGAACAAATGCGCTTGTACTATAAACAAAAAAAAAAAACCTCAGAACCTTACAAAACATAGCCAAAAGTTATACAAAAATCCATTCACAATTATATTTGGTAAATCACGTGTACTTTCGAAATCCAATTAGTGAAGGAGCACCCTATAAGCGGTCTTGATGCGCCCATTTTGGTGTGACTTTCATTAAAACGATACGACGGGCGACATTGACAGCTGTCAAGCGATAACTTTCACTGTGGATGAGGGAATGTCATTGGCCGGTTTCGATGCTGGCCGGTTTTGAACTTGTGACTAGAAAAAATATGACTATTATCTATATGTCGAAAATTTATAGTTGGTTTCGTTATTATGGGCATGCTTTTCCTTTCGTTTTGTTTACTTTTTAGTGTCTATTCATGTGAATTTACAATTAATTACTAACAATAGTTGGGTAATGAGATTGCCGGTGTAGGCTGGATGACGATTGCGGAAAACCGGGATGTCTGGCGTGAACTTGAGGAGGCCTATGTCCAGCAGTGGACTGCAATAGGCTGAACTGACTGACTGACTGAATAGTTGGGTTGTCTGAAATAAAATGTTAGTTAGCAATGGTAAATCCGCCCATTGTACTACATAGTCAGTAACTATCTTTGAGCATTTATTCTAACTAGTGGTCGCACAGTGGTCGAAATTCGACCATAATTTAAATAATAAGTTTGAACATTATTAAGGTTCTGTTGTCAAAGACTATACTTCTATAATAGGTAATATATAAATAGTGTGTGTAATGTTTTTTTTGATTGATTTAATAGATTTTTTTAACGCATAATTTAAAAAAATGTGCATTCTGCATTCCCTCTCTATAAAAAAAAAAAAAAAAAAACTAAGTGTGCGAAATTTCATACTCCGAACAATTTTCGTAAAAAGGGGTACAAAGTTTTCGTATTAATTTATTGTAATATATTTGTGGCTTTCAATAAAGTATACATAAATACAAAAGTAGTCATCTTTTAATAAACTACATAAGCACGACGTGTTTTACTTTTTTATATTACAAATATGTAAATTTACTAGTTAAAGTAGTCATTTACTAATTAGCAATTAAAATGTACGTAAATCAATTTTGATTTGATTTGATGCAACGGTGTGACTCAACTGCTCTTAGTATACTCTTAATTCAACTCCTACAAATCTCATCAAATATAATCTGAAAGTTTACATTCACACGTTACTTTAACCCCATCTAGGACCACTCGAACGAACTAAACTTATAACAGTGCGAGCGATTGTAACGATTGATTAACGATGTGAACCTGAGTTCACTAAATAGACGTCATTGTTTAATTATTTACAAAATATAATAATTTACGATAGTAATTGGTCCCTTATTTCAATTTTTTTTTAATTAATCTTAGACAGATTAAATGATTAGATACATAACTTGGTAATGGCTAGATCTTGATAATGGAAGATTTCTAATAATTTGAAGATAATTTTAAATTAATATGGCTATTTCCATTACTAAAATTATTTATTTAACACGGGATATTTATCATGTGTTTTATTTTTATTTTGCGGAGCTCGATATTTCAACATTATCTACGAATGACTTGTTCACGAGACGCAAAATAAAAATAAAAAACATGATAGATATCCCGTTTTAAATAACTTATCAGAAGGTTTTTATGAAGAGAAAACTTGAGAAAATGGCGCTGAAAATTCAGATAATGTTACAATTATTTCAACAACAACAATGATCAGGTATACATTGCTTTTGGATAATTTGAGAGGTTGAATAAGAACTACAGTTATGTATGTTAGTATGTGAAATAAATTAAATTGCGTTCTTGCAAGGTGTAATCCGTGTGTAACCTTATTCCTTATCGCGTTTGCGATTACAACAGATAAGCGAGCAGTTGTTTGCGCATCGCACAAATGCACTTACAAGTGACTCTTTGTAGACCGTTATTGTTAATTATTATTATTTTAGACTTATTTTAGTCTTGTTCCCTTTAATTAATCGTTAGTTTTATATTATGGCTACTTTTCCACTTGTAAATTTTGCAGTAATACTTTAATCCTTTTGAGTCTCCCCACCATGCCTCGCCATGCTATGCCATGGAGGGCACGTAGCTTCGGTCCTAATTGTTATCAAAGACACCTGATGGTCGTTACTCAAAACAAAATCAAAAATAACTTTATTCAAATAGGCCACCAAGAGCACTTTCGAATCGTCATTTACAAATTACAAATTAATTATTAGTAAGGAAGATATCTGCCAACGTGGAGTGGAGCAGCATGGTGGATTAAGTTTTGACCCTGCTTGTAAATGGAGAGGACGGTTCATTCTGAATCATACTTTATAGTCTACCATCTTACCAAATACTTAGACACAACAGAAAACGGTTTAAGCGTAGTTCGAAGCGTAGCGTGAAGTGAGGATAGTTGTTGTAAAATAGGAACTTAAAAAAAATACACGCACAATAAGCTATTACTGTATTATTTAAGAACAGCAAAAACATTATTGACTAGCTGACCCGGCGAACTTCGTATCGCCTAACATAAACTTTATCGTATGGTATTAAAGTTCAAATTGACTTTTAAGTATTATCACAAACCTTTTGTATGGGAGTATAGAAAAGTGTTGTTTTTAGACTTTTTCAGGAAATTTAAATTTTTTTTTGAATTTTTCTCTCCATCCAAAGAGAACCATCCTCGAAAGAACCATCCTCGTACTTCAAGGAACATTTTAAAAAAAGAATTAGCGAAATCGGTCCAACCGTTCTCGAGTTTTGCGCTTAGCAACACATTTTGCGATTCATTTTTATATATAAGAAGATTACTTTTTTGAATTATTAGAAACAATAAGTTAAACAGATTATCGTTAAAATGACAAAGATTTTTTTTAATTGATTTCAATAAACATCGTAAGATTGTCGTGTAGACCACAATATCGAGTAGTTTTCCTAGAAAAGCGAACCAAACGTACTATTTAAACATTTGCAACGCTCACTCTCAAATAGCCTATAAGGAACAATGAATCAGTGAGCTAAACACTCTAACGAGATCTCGGCCTACTTTATAAGGCGTAGTCTTCACTTTGCATTAAACATAATAGAAGGCCAACCGACACACGTGCCTTACATAAACATTGTTACATAAGTATTCAAAGGGCACATCATTTCTTCGGTGATAAAATCAAAGGAATATCTCTCCGCCCATAATACGTCCAAGCAATAACGTGCAACATTCATTTCGATTTTTACGACTGGCAACGCTTTTTGCTCGCCGCCGGTTTTAAACTTTTAGTCATTCTACGATGAGATGTCGTTGATGTAGGACCTGTTTTGTGTATTGAGATTTAATTTTTATTGTGATTGTTTTTATTGCTATATTATAAAGGGGTTTATTATAAATATTTATGATTAAGTTTGATGGGACGAAGTAATCGTTAGAGATTTTATTTTTAAAGATTATAATTTTTTTACCCGTCCACCCGTAGTGGAGCAGTGTGGTGGATTAAGTTCGACCCTTCCTTATATGGAGAAAAAGACCTACCCAGCAGTGAGATGTTACAGACTGAATCGTGATCGATTGTGACTTTTTTACTATTTTGTACAAGTATCTTATATTTGGTCATTCTCAAAATCTTCAATATTTTTATTTCCATCCATCAACCCTTAACAGTACACTACTGGACATAGGCCTTCCCTATAGTTCGTCAAAATTTCATTTAATAATTAATGATTTGGTGCAGAATAATTTATAGTTACATATATGTATAGTGATTCTTATTATAATTATATTGCGTACATACATATATTAAAATTTACTACATATTTGTTCACCACATAACATCTACATGTTCATTTAGTGTATTTTGGGACATGTAACTGTAATATGATCTACATACATATTAACATTTGCAACGAAATATTACATTAAAATGTAAAAAAATACCACATAACTAAATAAATAAAATAAATATAAAGTTAATAATGTAAATAGTTCTCGTAATGTTTCTTTGTTCTATCATCTATCTCTAGTATGACTCAAGTAATATTACTAGGATCAATTATTGTGACTGCAACAATTCAAATACGTATTTGTCATTGTCTAATCCATTAACTATTTCTATTACATATTTGATTTTGCTAGAAGGTATTTATACAGTAAAGGGTGTCATTACTATGTTTTAATACTAAACACTTTTTCGTTTGCTGGTTTACTTTATAAATATACTAGCCGACCTGTGCCCACTTAGCTGGGCGTTAATTATTTTTGTGACGCAAATATATAGTAAAGTTTTCATCTCGCTAGTATTTCTCGGACTTCATTTACAATACTATTATTTTTCACTGATTTTTTGTTAAATAGCAATAAAATATAGCCTATAGCACTCCTGAATAGTGTAGCTTTCTGTTAGTGAAAGAATTTTCATGATTGGATCAGTATTTGCGATGATTACCACCTACAAACAAAGTTAGAAACTTTACCTCTTTATAATATTACAACAGATATAAAAAAATCTTACGTTTTGATATCATGGTACCTTTTACGTTCAGTAAGTATTTATTTTTATTATTATTATACTTAAAACAATATTAATTTAATACATATTTTCAGTCGAGAGTTTTTTAGTAATTTTAATGCGTTTTAAAGTTTTAAAAATATAGGTTGCTGCTTGAAAGTTAATTAAAAGTTTTTTTAATGTAAATTTTTCATCTTGCTTTTTTCTGGTATCTTAGTACTTTGTGTTTATTGGTATGACATGTAGTCTAACGACCAGTTTCAAATATGTTTTTTATGTCTGAATTGGCTTCTAGGGATAGAATTTTCCATACAAATTGTGTCAAACCTCTACCACTAGTAGGCAAAACCAGAGATAGATAGATTATTGAAAACGGCCGTTAGTTGGATCAGTGAGATCCTTTTTTGAAGTGAAACTTTTTTAGAATTGTTATGAATGAAACTCTATGAAATGCGTCACGATAAAGAAACAAAAATAAATGTATAGGAGTGAATGAGATAGAATACACAGTATTTTATATTCTCGATTAAAAACATCTTTCGTAGGCTACTTTTCAGAAGTTACACTTCACACACCCATTTTTTAAATAATTATTATATAAAAATTTAAAATTCGTTTTTCTTTTTAAAAAATGAATTTAAGCCTGATTCATAGATTAACAACAACAAAAAAAAAAAAAAAATAAAATAAAAAAAAATGTATGAATCGAAAAGACAAAAAATGGTTGATCTGTGCGGTCGAGGTTGTAACAACAATTAAATTTTGAAGACTATGAAATACACATTAACCCATTACCTTAATATTTTTAAAATAATTTTAAAAATTACTTTTATTATTATAATATCTATAAATTATATAATACAAAATTGGATATAAGTTGCAGGGTTAATAATTTTATTTGTCATGACAATGTTTCAATATTAAATGAGAAAGCAGCAGTTAATGAACAAAAAGTGCTTAATGTCAAAAAGGTTGATTTTCTTAAATATTTATGATGATTAGGTTTGTTTATTATTACTGTAATACAGTGACAATTTTACGACAGCAAACAAAGTAATATATCCGTAAATAAGCTAATTTATTTTTATTTTCATTACTTAATTTACTGTTCTTTGACATGTAAAATTTACTATAATGAGATGTAGCGGAAAATTTAATATTTTTTTGATTAAAATTTAAATAAACTATGTTTATTTTAGTACTATTAGTAGGGTTGCCAACTTTTTTTGACAAAAAAAAAAAAACGTATAAAATGGTTTGGATAGGAAAAAATAAAGTATTTGTAAGAAAAAAAAAGTATTATCAAATTTTATGTTTTTATTGCTTTAAAAACGTATTTTTGTGTGCCTTTAGCACATGCTAACAATTTTTTGTTATGTTTAAATGTTTTAAACTCGTTTAACAATCAATATTTAAATTTATATAAATAAAAATTCGTTTCTAATTAAATTTATTGACACTATATTTCTCTCTTCTCGCTACTTTAGATTCATTACTAAAAACACCCCTTTCAGTGAAAGCTTAAGTAGTGGGAACAGAGAGTAAGTAAGAATTTGTTTTTATATTTGGTAAGCTATCAGGTGCATTTTTAAATATATATTGCCATTTTCAACTGTACTTTTCACTGAAAATTCTTTATCATCATTAGTGATTTTTTTGGATCTCTTTAAGTCTTATACATTCGGAATATATATCCTGCATCTTAATATTTAATCTGTCTTGTAATTTAGTTTTTATAATTATCATTTCAAAATGTTCAAATTTATCCGCATTTTTTAAGGACACGTTAGGAAGTATTGAAAGCCAGTTATCTTCGCTAAGGTCAAACCATTGATTCCTTAACTACATATAAACAAAGCCAACGGTAAATATTTCTACAATATCGTGACATCTGTGACAAATGTCAGATTGTCACCTGTCCTGTCACATTCAAAACACCACATCTGACATCTAACATTTCGTTCAGTAATTTTAAATCCTTTCCATCATCCGTTTTACCTTATGTGTACCGTTAAATAGTTAAGTACCCATAATGAGTATTTTGTTTCACGCATCACAGTAAAGATTGAAAATAAAGTATTTTCATATACTTTATTTGTATGCAAAAGTATAAAGTATATTTACCAAAAATAAAGTAGAATACTTTACATACTCATACGCATTTCATAGAGTTTCATTCATAACAATTCTAAAAAAGTTTCACTTCAAAAAAGGATCTCACTGATCCAACTAACGGCCGTTTTCAATAATCTATCTATCTCTGGTTTTGCCTACTAGTGGTAGAGGTTTGACACAATTTGTATGGAAAATTCTATCCCTAGAAGCCAATTCAGACATAAAAAACATATTTGAAACTGGTCGTTAGACTACATGTCATACCAATGTACCTACAAGTAACCTTACATAGAAGATCACAGCAAAATAATACTGTTTTCAAGCAGTATTGTGTTCCTGTTGGTGAGTAAGGTGACCAGAGCTCCGGGGGGGATTGGGGATTGCGTCGGCAACGCGCTTGCGATGCTTCTGGTGTTGCAGACGTCTATAAGCTACGGTAATCGCTTACCATCAGGTGAGCCGTACGCTTGTTTCTTGACCTAGTGACATAAAAAAAAAATATTGTTATAAAAAATGGTATGTTCTAAATTTTGTCGCGCTTCCTATTTGATGGTAGGGATTTTTGAAAATTATAAATGTAAGAGGATGAAATAGAGGGGACCCGGTTACTTAAGATAAGTAAAAGCTAACTTTATAACTGACGTAGGGCACAGCAGGAATTTCCTGCTCAAAATATGGAGACTGGGATAGTACCTTGACCTTACAGAAGATCACAGCAAATTAATACTGTTTTCAAGCAGTATTGTGTTCCTGTTGGTGAGTAAGGTGACCAGAGCTCCTGGGGGATTGGGGATTGGGTCGGTAATGCGCTTGCGATACTTCTGGTGTTGCAGGCGTCTATAAGTTACGGTAATCGCTTACCATCAGGTGAGCAGTGACATAAAAAAAAACTTTTGAGTGAAATAGAGTAATTAAAGAAAAGTTACGAAGAAGTTAGTAACTGTTGTTTTAGGCTTTTTACAAAGGCGGAAATAGGACGGTAAATTTTTTTATGTCATTCAAGTCTTTTCACGTTGCCTGCCTTGGAAAAAGTTAACCTTTTGTGTATGTTAAACATATTTTTAAATTAACCGACTGTCTTCTAAAATTTTCCAATTTGCCGTTCAATTTCTTCATTTTCCATTCAATAAGAACTTTCATCAAAGTATTAGAAAACTTATAACAGAAAAAACAGACAAACTGAACTAGCCGTTTTCAAGTTTTACGCTTATATATACATTGCCGATTTTTTTTTTAAAAGAACGAACGTAAAAGAAGGGAAGAGGATCTCAACTGGACTGTATTTTTTATTTGTGTGTTATTGAGCAAAATCTGACAAGTAACTTTTTAGTTTGGTAATTAGTGCGTTTGCGTATTTACTATATTTCTTATTGATTTAATAGAAAGTCGGTTTTATTTTGTTCGAGAAAAAATACAATAATTTAGTTAGATGAATATTTGTATTGTGATCACGTCTTAATAGCATATAACATATAAGAATGTAATAATACTATTAATCATATATTACCATACATATTCATGGGGCTTGTTTGAGTATTGTAGACGCCATGTGTGACGGATGTCCCGCTTTGCATTTCTTTTATTACATTTTATAAAACAAATGACATTTAATGTTTTCACATCGTTGTGTTATTGTAATTTTATATATTACTACTAGCTGACCCGGCGAACTTCGTATCGCCTAACACAAACTTTATCGCATGGTATTAAAGTTCAAATTGACTTTTAAGTATTATCACAAATCTTTTGTATGGGAGTATAGAAAAGTATTGTTTTTAGACTTTTTTAGGAAATTTAAATTTTTTTTTTTTAGAATTTTTCTCTCCGTAAGAACCATCCTCGTACTTCAAGGAATATTTTAAAAAAAGAATTAGCGAAATCGGTCCAACCGTTCTCGAGTTTTGCGCTTAGCAACATATTCAGCGACTCATTTTTATATTATAGATTATTTATAGAGATTAAGATCGATTTTAAATATGATTTAGTCGAGTTCTATATAAATCTTTTGGTAGATTTTTAAACCGACTTCAAGAAACGGAGGAGGTTCTTAATTCGACTGTATGATTTTTTTATGTGCGTTACGTCGTAACTTTTTATCGGGTGTACCGATTAAAGAGTTTTTTTTTATTCGAAAGATTGTATTTGTTGTTTTGTATTTTTTTTCTAATTAATTTTGACGATGTTTTCATTTTATTACATGTTGATGTTAATTGTAGTCGTTTTTTTCACATTACATCGCTATATTTTATAGAAACCTTATTTCATTAAGACTATTTTAATACCAATAATATGGTGGCAAACTAGCGTAGGTCCAGTTTGATAAGCGTTGACCGTAGTCTGTAAACGCCTGCAACACCAGGAGCTTCAAAAATCTGGATGTTAACCTTAATAAAATAAAAGAATTCAAGATTGTTAAACATTTTACAATTCAACTTCTTAAAGCTAAACATTCACGTTTCTGTTGATTGAGCTCATCTTCAAAACATCTAGAAATTATGTCTTGACATAATCTTCGTAACGTCCTGTAATAACTTATTTGCTAACTAAAGTAGCTAATTATTTATTTGTGAAGCTCGCCCCCGTGATCTAGATTCACTTTGATAAACCACGAGTGCTTTTACCACAGATAAGCTACAGTGTATTAATTTTTAACCGACATCAAAAAAGGAATAGGTTCTCAATTCGGCTGTATATTGTTATGATTGTCACATTATAACTTTTTACCGGGTGTAACGATGTTCATGATTATTATCTCATTAGAAAGATGGCTTGTCATGTAGTCTCATTTAAATTTGAACGAAATCTGACGAGCAATTTTTGATTTATCTTTAATATTTCGTATTTCATTGACTATTATGTCGACTTGCGCCGATGATGACCGGCGTTGATGTTCATTTTATTACTTGTCGATATAAATTAATTTTAATTGGACCGACGATCTACGTAAGATTGCCGATGTAGGCTGGATGAGGATTGCGGAAAACCGGGATGTCTGGCGCGAATTTGGGGAGGCCTATGCCCAGAAGTGGACTGCAATTGGCTGAACTGACTGACTGACTGACTGATAAATTAAAGTAGTTTTTTTGTTTGATATTACACACAATTTTATTTTACGTATCTGTTACGTGTTAAATTAAATTTCAAGTGAAACCACGGGTGGTGTATAGCTAACGGTATTAAACAATACGGCACAATTGCAGAGCTCAGTCTACATTTATCAAACGTTCAATAGTTAATCTGAGTTAGTTTGGATCTAGGCGTTATCTAAATGACCTAGTTCCTAGGACTCAAACGAAATACATAAGTACCGCGCCTTGTTAAAGGATTATAGGCTTTATTGCGTTATTTGATTGTAATATGTGTTTGGAATACCTCATATTATGAATGATATATAAATATGTTTAACGTTCACACGTGGTCGTCGGCTCCTGATTTAGGTAACTTAATGTCTGTGGTTTAGTTAGTAACAGATTTATAAATAAACCAGCTGACTATGCAAACGCTGTTTTGTCATATATGTTATTAGCCCCCTTAATCCCCCCCGCGTTATAACTGAGGGGTATGAAAAATAGATGTTGGCCGATTGTCAGACCTACCCGATATGCACACAAAAATTTCATAAAAATCGGTCCAGCCGTTTTGGTGGAGTATTGTAACTAACACTGTGACACGAGATTTTATATATAAAATGTATAATTATACCCAGAATTGGTATGTTGTGTTCGTTATTGTCAGCACGAAGTAATCAAAGAAAATTAAAATAAAAGCGATGTCATGACAAAATATAGCACCAGTTTGCCGCAATAATAAAGTATGATTTAAAAAATCACCATGGATACGGACAGACAAACATATCCGTTGCATCGTCTTCCCTCTCACTACATTTACATAATGCATCCGCTGAGCCCTTTGAGATGTTTATAATGTAAGCTTTTGTATGCAAAATTTGTTAAAATTACTTTGTAAAAGGCTAGTGTTTTGGCGTTAAATCTATTATAAAATTAGAAAAATAATGTCATTTTTGTTTTTAATATTTAAAAAGTAAATGTCCAAGTAATTCTTTTTTTAAATGAACTATTAAATTTTTTATTATTATTATTAGTAGTAGATAGTGATGGGAGAGATACGAAAACGAAGACAATACGTTTAAAATTGAATATTTACATTTTAATTATATTTGCTAACTATTTTGGATAGTTATGTTTCTTTACACATGTGTTTGTAAAGGTATTCGAATAAAAAATATGCTGATTTAATAAGGTCAAGTTCACTTGAGTTTTTGATTAATCCCAATTTACAGTAAGAGAGTGGAATCCTCGAGTTGATAAGACCTTAATCGTATTAGTGGTAGATCTTAGAGAATAAAAAAGTATGTATTATTTGATTCGAAATGTGTATCTGAGTCTGCAAAAGTTCCGTCAAAATAGGTCGAACCAATTCGGAAATAAGACAAAACAAACAAAAGAAAAATCATTGATTTTAAGCAACTACCGCGTATTTTTTAATATTCATTTGATATCAATCAAGGCCTAATATTTCTCTGATTTAGCAATTAACTCAACCCAATTTTTTAGATCAGGCAACACCAAATCATCGTAAACAGTAAAAGGGCTTCGTAAATATTTATTTAAACGGGCAACATTGTTGAGTATAAAAAAGGTTTGATAAACAGTTATCATCTGAAGTGGATTCCCATTCATCTCAAGCTCAATGGCGGCACTCGACGCTAAATGTAGACGTTATAGGTTTTAAGCTGACGGTTATCGGCACACGTGCGGTACAGGATATTATGACTTTGCTTTTATTTCGTGTACCTACTTAGTGATGGGAATATATCGATTGATTTTTAGAAGAAAATAGTCGATAGATAATTACAAATCACTCCAATACAAATTATGTTAAAGGCCTTGATCATAGGCGTAGTCAGAACTTCTAAAGTGGCAAAGATAATAAAGGTTATATTTCTAATGAAGAAGTTAAAATAATAAAAGGAATTATTACCTAACTTGAAATGCGGAAACGTATATAACAAAAAACGAATTAGATATTTTTTTATTTTTTTTTATTTTTTTTTTTTTATAGAAGAGGGGGCAAACGGACAGTTGTCTCACCTGATGGTAAGTGAAAAACAACATCCACAGACACCCGCTACATAAAATATTAGCAGGCGCGTTGCCGGCCTTTCAAAAAGGAATATGCTCTTCTTTTGAAGGTCCCTAGGTCGTATTGTTTCGGAAATACCGTAGGTGGCAGCTGGTTCCACAGAGGGGTCGTGCGTGGCAGAAAATGGCGCAAAAATCGAGCTGTCGTAGACTTCCAGACATCGAGGTGATGTGGGTGAAATTTTGAATTTCGACGCGATGTCCGGTGGTGGAATTCTGCTGTAGGCATAAGTCCGAACAATTCCTCAGAACACTCCCCGTGGTAAATACGGTAGAAGATGCAGAGTGACCCGACATCTCTACGCAGTGCCAAAGAATCGAGCCGATCGGAGAGAATCTTGTCGCCAACGATTCGAGCCGCTCGGCGTTGAACACGGTCAAATGGAAGGAGCTGGTACTGGGGCGCTCCAGCCCATAGGTGAGAGCAGTATTCCATGTGGGGCCGGATCTGTGCCTTATATAATTGTAGGCGGTGGCAAGGCATGAAATACTGCTTCGCCCTACTGAGCACACTAAGTTTCTTCGAGGCTAGTTTAGCCTTTCCTTCCAGATGACCACGAAATTGCACATTGCTCGATATGTCGACGCCAAGTATCCCAATACTGGCCGAGGCTGTTAAGGGAGTGCCTTCAAATTTAAGAGGAACGACGAAGGGTGATTGTTTTGCGGTAAACGCGCAAACTTGTGTCTTATTAGGGTTAAACTGGACTACATTATGTCGTCCCCATTGCGAGACTTTGGCTAAAAGAGACTCGATTTCAGACACAAGTTTGTTCCGACACTCATCGACTCGTTCCCGAGAAATATTAGGACGGCCTGTGTATAAGGCGTCCCCGGTGCTGTCGTCCGCATAACAATGAATGCCACTAGTTTGTAACAGGTCATTGATATGCAGAATATATAATATATAATGTAATATATAATGTAACTTTGCGCTTTTCTTATTTAAAAATTACTCGTCCTTTTATATTTTTCTCCTAAAAGACAGGTCACGTTAAAAAAAATATATAATTAAAAAAAAAAATTGTTTACATACGTAATTAAGACAAAATCACCAAATAAACTGTATAATCATTTCAAAATATTAGAAACAAAATTGAATACACTTACTTAGAGAGTGTAAAAAAGTAAAAAAAAATTAAATACATGCATAATTTAAAACTCATGTATGCATACCTAAAATTAGGTAATACATATGAGAGATATATTTTTAATTGTTATAATGTCGATAGTAATATTCTATCGATAAATTACAACACTACGTGCGATATGCATTGCGGTCATTGACCCTGCGCACACGCTCCTAATGAATGCATTCGTTTGTAGATAAAAAATATATTTTTCTTAAATGCTTAGGAATATTCTATGATGCATTGACATAATAATTACAAGAAGAGAGTTGCATATTTACAAAGTTCGAATTGTGTATAATTAGACAAGAAATTAAGAAAAAAGTTTGCATATTTTCAAAATCTAAATTATTTATTTATTTAAGATACATGAAAGAATATAAATTACATACATATAAATTACATACAGTGTACAAGTAGAAAATTTGCGCGGCGTCATTCGCGTTTTGATTAATTTATTGTCAGTATAAAGTAATGGCTTAAAGGTTAAAATAGGCTATTGTTTTTTTTTTACAGATAACCCATTAGGTCCAAATAACTCGAACCCAGAATGTAAATATAAACCTTTGAACGTACAGCTCTTTTTAAGCTGGCTTATTTATTAATCATAGAGAGATGCGTTAAAGCATGTAAGCTGTGTGTAAACTGCGAATCATTGAGTTAAGATTCATATTCGAGCACTCGTAGAGACGTGAACATAATAAGTGTACACAAAAGTTAAAAAACTTATTCGTAACGTTTGCCATACTTTTTGGTACTTTTATAATTTAGTTTTTCTGTTTTGTATGGAGTGTGAAAAATAGATATTTATATTAGTATGAGTTTTTAAACCTCCTTGCTCACTAAGAACACTTTTGATCTCATGTGTGTTGACCATAGTCACTATGGCCAACACACATGAGAGCAAAACGCCAAACACGCTGGGCAAGGCAGGTTGGTGACCACAGGGCTGGCTCTGTCGCACCGAAGACGCTGCTGCCCGTCTTCGACCTGTGTATTTCAAAGCCAGCAGTTGGATGGTTATCCCGCTACCGGTCGGCTTTTTAAGAAGGTGGTAGTGGAACTGTGTTATCCCTTAGTCGCCTCTTACGACAGCTATAATCAAGGTAAGTCCCATAGAATCAAAAGTGATTATTATTTAAATATTCGTCATGAAACAAACATCGTACTCTCAAAGGCGCCGTTGTGAAGACCTTCCTCAGACCTTCGCAGCGACCTCACTATTGATTACAATTATTACATCTTGTAAATTAACCATTCGCAATCTATCGGCTTTGTAAGTGTTACATGATTTTTTGCGTTTGGTTACAAGTAGGAAATAGGGCGATTCGTTTACGTCATTTGAATGTACAAATAAAGTAAATATAAGTGGGTCGAATATGTTTTGTAACGCGAGTAATGTATGGTATTTAATCCGCTGTAGATTGACAGATAATTACATGTACGAGACTCTAGTCAGGGATACAATAATTTTAAAATTTGTTCTTGTACTAGTTGTCGATTTAGAGACAATGTACATAAGCAAGTTTGAGTGATGTATTTTTAAAGATTTCTGTAGATTTAATAATATAATTTAAAATATATTCAAAGCATAGAATTCGAGCTATTTTAGTTTTATTACAAGCATATAGATGGGAACTAGCATTCCTTTTATACCTAAAAAACTTGTGAGCAAATTAATAAGACTAAAGAAGAATTACATGTTTTTTAGAAATCTCAGTTACAACTTTTTTATTAAATACCATGTACATAAAAAAATAACGAAAATATATAAAACTAAATTTATTCGAAAGTACTTTTAATACTAATATTTTTCGAATAAAAAAAAAAAACTATTCTAGAATTTCGTAGAAATCATTGAAGTCAAACAGCTTTAAATGAATAAAGATAAAGATTCTCATTATCTACAGATAAATGAATTATGTGCAATGTACATACATATGTACTTATATTTTAGTTTATGTAAGGATAAAATACATCGTTCAAGCAAGTGCACTAATTTGGAATACTATTTCTTTTTTCGTGTGGTCGTTATTGTCAGGACAAGGTTTGGTATAATTGTGTTTTTTATTTTTGTGTAAAAAATATAGGACGGTATGAAGTTCGCCTAGTCGCCTAGTGTACAATAATTAGCTAGTACTTATTGTTACGGTTTTATACATTTAAAGGAAAGTGGATTTTAGTCAAATGTCAAGGCCCTAACAGGCTACAGGTATATCGAACGAACGTTTAAAATCGTCAGTTAATAAATCTGTCATTTTTTTTAACGTGACGCCATCGTCATGTTATCGTCGTTCTAGTGAAGTGATGACAAAATTTCCATTAACGCCAGGTCGATTCCTGCTCGAAACGGATTTTAAGCGAAACAATATTTGTGTCTGGCCTGTGTGTTTATTCTGATTGGTCTCCTTAATGTATCTTGTAGATTTAATTTGTAAATGTATGTCATGTCATTTCTACGTGACTATGGTTATGGTCGAGTGGTGACAAAATGTCCATTAACACCAGGGTCGATTCCATATTTTTAGTTCGACCAATATTTATTTTTTGTGGGTGTTTGTCCTTTAGAATACTTCATAGAGTATGTAATGACGTGACTTTAACTTTTAACACATCATTCTTTGATTAAGATCTTTATATCTTCTACAGATAATCCATATTCAACAGTGGTAAAAAAAAAAAGGCGCAATTTTTTAAATCCATTCGATCGTATCACAGATAAGCGTATTAAAATAAACAAACAAACTCTATCTTGTAATAGTAATCGTTAGTGACGCGGTTTAACTACAAAGACGGTACAGATAATAAAAAGGAACAAATTTTATAGCTGGTTTTACGGTTTAACATATTTATTACTCGTATTCGGTTTTATGTACAAAAAAGTTTTGTAGCCTTGTGCGTGAACAATATATATATTTAACTACTCATATTTACAACAAAAATGTTATATCATTATATGTTTTTAAAGTTATTAATTTAAGAATACAATGTACGTGTCCTTAGCTGTAACAAATGTAAAAAATTAAAAACAAAAAAAAAACTTACAAGTCTACATTATAATTTCGCAATGTTCGCATTATTATAATAATATAAGAGAATTATAAAAGGTTCTGTATGCCAAAAATATTTAATAAAAACTTATTTTAGGCTTTTAAAAAAATGATTAAGACGATAGTTTAAAGACAACGTTATAACATAATTGTGTTTGCTCGCAAACGAAAAAAAAACCGACTTCAATTACATCGCCGAGTAATACAACGTAGATCGACGAAAAAAATAGTCAAGTAACAACGCATTATTAAAGATCACTCAAAAAGTAGTTATCAGATTTCGATGAAATTTAAATGTGACCACATGATAAATATCGGCTTTCGATTAAATTAAAAATCATTAAAATCGGTACACCTAATAAAAAGTTATTGCGGATTTTCAAGAAGTTCCCTCGATTTCTCTGGAATCCCATCATCAGATCCTGGTTTCCTTATCATGGTACTAAACTAGGGATATCTTCTTTCCAACAAAAAAAAAAGAATTATCAAAATCGGTACACCCAGTAAAAAGTTATTGCGGATTTTCAAGAGTTTCCCTCGATTTCTCTGGGATCCCATCATCAGATCCTGGTTTCCTTATCATGGTACTAAGCTTGGGATATCTTCTTTCCAACAAAAAAAGAATTATCAAAATCGGTACATCCAGTAGAAAGTTATGCGGTATAATACAACGTAGGTCGACGAAAAAAGCGTCAAGTAAAAACGCATTATTAGATATAACTCGAAAAGTAGTTGTTAGATCTCAAATAAATTTAAATGGGACCAATTGGCACACACCACCTTTCGATTAAAAGAAAATTTGTCGAAATCGGTCCACACGGGCAAAAGTTCTGATGTAACATACATAAAAAAAAAAAAAAAAAATACAGTCGAATTGAGAACCTCCTCCTTTTTTGGAAGTCGGTTAAAAACATCTCCTCGGACGTATAGGCGAATCGAGTGAGCGGCGCAAGCCGCATCTATCTACTCGTATATTCCATAATTTATTATACTATCACTGAGCGTAACACAATGAGTCATCCTTTTTGGTGCATGCTGCCGGCGTTCATCGATTCATTAGACGTTGCACACTTGCTTGTACAATACAGTCCACTTGCTTTACATCTTTTATTTACACTAACATCACGTCAAAATATTTTGAATCTACGAGTATATAACACGACAATGCATCTGTTGCGCTTGCGGTCGCGGGTTCGATCCCCGCACATGACAAACAATTTGTATTGGCCATATAGATGGTTGTCGTGGTCTGGGGTCTGTGCTTGTGTATTGTGTGTGGGGGTCCGGGCGGACCCCCGACAGAGGAGACAGGGTACAATCCCACTGGGGACAGTTAGTGTGAAACGTTTATTTATTATTTTATAACACGTAGTAAAATGCTAGTCTTCATAAATCTATAAATATATAGCGCAATAGTATACAGCAATTAAAAACCGAAAAAATAAAATTCCTGCTTATAACTTACACATTTAGATCTATCTGTATAAATAAAAATGAATTACCAAAATGTATGTACGCGCGTAACTTCCGAACGACTGCACCAAATTGTATAATAATATCCCACCAAAAACATTTTCATGTAAAATGTTGCCAAGACGAGATCATATGGCTCGCACTGTCAAAAAGTTATCAGATCTCATGTAGAGCCAAGCTTCTAACTCTACACGCCCTAACTCTACAAACCCTAACTTTACAAACTCTACACCTTAGTCAAAATATGTGGCTTGGCCGTTTCGCTACCGTCACGTGGGCGTAAGGTGAAAAATTTATTCACTGTTTATTACTTTTCTGTTATACAATAGTTCTATTAAAGAAAAAATAAAAAGAAGAAGAATAATTGATATACATATAATACAAATAAAAATAAAGTTATATATATATATATATATATATAAATGAGACAGGAAAGTCGTCATCTACAACATCGGCAGCCGGTAGTAACGAAACGGCCAAGCCACATATTTTGACTAAGGTGTAGAGTTTGTAAAGTTAGGGTTTGTAGAGTTAGGGCGTGTAGAGTTAGAAGCTTGGCTCTACATGAGATCTGATAACTTTTTGACAGTGCGAGCCATATGATCTCGTCTTGGCAACATTTTACATGAAAATGTTTTTGGTGGGATTTCACTTCTTTTTGTAAGTTGCTTATGACAATATTATAGCTGTATTTTACCTCCGACACATTTTATACCATAAATATCATCCAATCTTCACAATATTCGGTTTAAGCACGCTGTTTTTGATTTTATGTTGAACTGATATGCGAACGGTGACCTCCGCCAAAATTTAAATACCAAAATTACAAAATGTAAATTTTCGACATAAACTAATAACCGATTTTTATTTTTTATGTATTTTATTATTATTATTAATAACAAGGAGTCCCTATATCAATTTTCAGACCTCTAGCATCAAAATTTGCGGAAGTCTCATACAAACTTCCATCTCCTAGTTTAAGGGGTTGGGGGGTAAAAGTTCCAAGTTTTAGAATTTTTTTGTTGTTTGTGTACTAATACTAGCTTACATACCAAATTTCAGCTTTCTGGGACTTTAGGAAGTACTCTATGAATTTTGATGATCATCAGTGAGTGACGAAATCGGGGTTTTTTAGATATCAATAAAATCTAAAGTATAAGAGCTATGCAATTGAAACTTTATATGTTTAATAAGTCCGCTATTGACATCATATCCCCAGAATTTTGTTTATCTGGTATAATCCAAACCCAAGTTATGAGGGTTCAAAAAAACGACGAAGCACTTCGAGAAAAGATAGGTAGTGCTTTTCGTTTTTTTTTTTTTTTTTTTTTTGGCTCGTCTTGGCGGGGGCACTACCGTGCCCCCAGATATATTTTTTTGATAAGATAAAAAAAAATTGTGTTGATTATTATCAGGACAAAGTTTGTAAAAAATGGCCGTGTGTAGTTCGCCAGGTCATGTATGTATTTAATATAGGAGTCATAATCACAGACACTGAATGAGATCTTACTACTGGGAAGTGTAGTACAGTGACTCATCGAGTCTACATAAAAAAAATAGTTGAAAACAAATAAACATGTATTTATATAGGTATAAAGACGCGATTCGCTTGCGAAATTTTAATAACATCTTAAAATATCCTACTGTGATATAATTGTTATTTGCCTTATTCGTGATTCATCGTCAGTAACGCGTGTGTTCGGATGTATAACGGCCGTCAATGTGGTCGTTGTTTTTTTTTTTTTAGTTTGTATTGTGTGGAATTTGGCTCTGTCTTTAAGGTTTTGTTGAGTGCTTGAAGTGTAGTTTTAGTGAAATTGTTTTGATAATCTGTTTTTGTGTAGTAGATAGATTAAATAGGTGGGTTTTTTTATTTATCCTTTTTTATGGTTATAAAATGAATTTTATTTGCAAAAAATATTTATCGTATATTTCGATATTTATTACTATTTTGATATGATTTTATAAATATTATCAGAATACAAAACGATTTTATTTTTTTAATGTTTAAAAATGTAATTTTTATGAGATAATACTAATTGTGAGATAAAACTGATGCATCGTTTATAATTAGATAATAATTTGATTGCATTTAATTGGATAATTACGATTTCGTCCTCTTTTCTATTTTGTTTGTTTATTATTCAGGTGGTATATTTCCGATAGGAATAACAATGAGGTTTTTAATCGACTTTAAAAAAAGGAGGAGGTTCTTAGTTCAGCTGTATTTTTTATGCATGTTACTTTACAGAACTTTTGACTGGGTGGACCGATTTCAATAAAAAAATAATAATCAAAAGCTGGCGCGTGTCATGTGGTCCCATTTAAATTTAATCGACATCTGACGAGTATTACTTTTTGAGTTATCTCTAATAAAGCGTACAACTTGACTATTTTTTCGTCTACCCACGTTATAATAATAATAATATTAAAGTCTGGTCGATGTAATTGAAGTCGGTTTTTTTTTCGTTTGCAAGCAAACACAATTATATAAATTTAATTCAACAAACTGTAAGACGCTGTCCACTTAAACAAAAAGTTAAATTTTTCTACAAATAAAGTTTACTGCTTATAAAGATAACAACTAATCGGTTTGTCCGTAAATCCGGAAGTCATTACACTGATTCATCTGATCCAACTGATTCTGTTCTATCTTATATGTGACGTCAGCGTGTGACGTCATTACTTTAAGTAACCGTTAACGATGTTCGTAACATTTATCATCATAAATATATATGATTTTTTAAAATACTTTTTTCGCAGGAACTTTTCAAATAATGATTGTTTAGTAACTGTACTTTTCACGAATACTTAAGCTTCGTTCTAACTTTTATGGTTTTGAGTGTTGATTTTGTTTCAAAGCTATATAAATACAGAAAATATAGCGCATGCAAAATATTAGGTTTATCCTACGTAAGTATGTATGTATATACATATGTATATAAGCGTGTGGTTTTGTACCTCTACGTGTGAAGGTTTTAAACATGCGTATTGTGTAACAAGATGACCTTATTTCAACTAAATATTAATGCGTTATAATCTTTAAAACCATTAAAATGTAAATTTTATTTATTTTTTATTTTTTTGATATCAGTTATTGTGATAAACTCATGATAATAATTTTTACTCTTGATAAAGAAAATGTCTGCCAAATTAACTGTAAATGAATTCAAGTATTGCGGATAAAGGTATCCACTTTAGGTATCTTACCGTGCTGTCTGAGGTATGGATATATAGAGCGATAGTTTATAATATTAATAGAGTATAGTTATATATGTTGTATATATATATGGCTATATAAAGATATGTCATAAATGATATGTCATAAATGATATTATATTGTCGCGCCAATAAGTCTACTCGCTTCAGTCACTGACACTGTCTCGTAATTAACGGAGATAGCAAGCGTATATTAAAATTAATTGTTTTGTCATTCCCTTATCACTGCATTGATATGTTGGACAATGGGAAATTTATTATTTTATTATAATTTTACTCTAGTTTTTTAATTTAACTTCGATCACGATTCAGCCTGTAATATCCCACTGTTGGGCATAGGCTTCTTTCTCCATCTAGGAGAAAAAAACATTGCTGAATTCATCACGCTGCTCCACCGCGGGTTGGCGGATATATTCCCTATTATGAGTAACGATCGCTATCTGGTATATATGATAACAAATGGGATCGACAGCTTAACGTGCTCTCCGAGGTACGGTGGTGAGACCCATAAGGACAGTAAATCCAGATTGGAAAGAAATATTTGATATTATTTTATATTTTATAGTACTTTTAAGACAGTTAAAGCTTAAAAGTACTTTGAAATAATGAAGTATTTACAAATATTTCATTTATCTGCTCTTTAATCTATACAAATATCTTTAGATCTAAATAAAACTAGAATTTCTCTAAGCCCTAGGCTACCTAGCGATGTTATCGGTACAGCACGGTAAGCCTTAGGCTTGACAGCTTATGCAAAGTAATCATTATGTAAGTTTAACCATGCTAATAAAACTGTTGGTATTGTTTGTTATTTAAATCAATATGAATATTAGTGAAACGCCGAAATGTAGGTATGTTTGCGCATAACTTCGGGACTACTGCAACAAATTGGATTTTTCATTCTTTAACCATCTTCAAAACAAAGAGGTTCTCAATTTGACAGTTTATTTTTAAATGTATGTTAGTTTAGAACTTTTAACTGGCTGGATTTGATTTCTGTGATATTTTTAGTCGAAAGGTAGTGCGTGTTATATAGTCCGATGTAAATTTAATTGAGATCTAACAAGTACAACTCTAATAATCTAACAAGTAACAAGTACCCCTCTCTTCCCGTGGGTGTCGTAAGAGGCGACTGAGGGATAAAAGGGTTCCGCTACCACCTTGGAACTTAAAAAGCCGACCGGTGGCGGGATAACCATCCAACTGCTGGCTTTGAAATACACAGTCCGGCGGTCCCTGCGGTCGCCAACCCGCCTGCCCAGCGTGGTGACTATGGGCAACACATGAGTTCACGCATTTTTGGCGCGAACTTGTGGAGGCCTATGTCCAGCAGTGGACTGTATAGGCTGTAATGATGAAGTACTTTTTGATTTCTAATGTTTACGCGAATTTCACTCATTGTAATGAAATAGCTTTTCTTTAGATTTTATCGCTGTTTATTAGGTTTTTTACATGTCTGATTTTTTGGATACTTTGCAGCAACCGTGGTCACGGGAGGACCATGATGGGATGGGACCTAATATGCCACCTTAAAATTGAAAAAGCTGTTAAAATCCGAAAAATTATAATAAGTTTTTTTTTGAGTTATCGCTATTGTATTTACTTGACTACTTTTTCGTCGATCTACGTTGTATAATACCTCATAACTTTTTACTGGGTGAACCGAATTCGATAATTCTTTTTTTTTTTCGAAATATGATGCTTGTTATGTTATTTAAATTAGATTGAAATTCGACGAGTATTTTTGAGTTATTCTCAATAATGTGTATTTAATTGTATATTTTTTTCGACTATCTACGTTTTATTACTTGTGTTATTACCTACTTTTGTTTTAATATAGACTGCAAATTAGTTTTTTTTTCCGTTTGCGAGCAAATTGTTTATATATTTTATATATAAAATTCTCGTGTCACAATGTTAGTTACTATACTCCTCAGGAACGGCTGGACCTATTTTTATGGAATTTTGTGTGCATATCGGGTAGGTCAGAGAATCGGCCAACATCTATTTTTGATACCTCTAAATTATATGAGGGGGGGGATTTAGCGCACGCACGCACGCACGCAAGCACACACGCACGCACGCACGCACGCACGCACGCACGCACGCACGCACGCACGCTCGCACGCACGCACGTACACACGCACGCACGCACACACGCACGCACGCACGCACACACGCACACACGCACACACGCACACACACACACACACACACACACACACACACACACACACACACATACACACCCTCAAAAACACCTCCACCAAAGCCGACACAGAAGAAACCACGAAGGTCAGCAATGAGCATGAGTAAACACATATATATATATATATATATATATATATATATTATTCTATTCGTAAGATAAGTGTTTATCTTTGTCTGATAAATATTAAATTAATTTTATTGTTAAAACTTAATCTGTAAACTACATTGAAATTGTTAAATATTCGCAATATTAAACCTTAGAACATTCGAAACAAAGCATAATTAATTTGTCTTCTTTAAATGTATTTTCTTAATTGATACGTGCAGAATTCCGAAGTTAATACAATGGAATTGTAAAAACGAGAAATAATTAAGACGCTTCGGTAAAAACGGGATTGACTTTTGAATGTCAACATAATTGAGTAAATGAGTAGTGTTGCGTAAGTATTACAGTGTTGAATATGTCGATATTGTATATCGATAATATTTTTATTATTAATATTTCGATGGCTTTGTTAAGCATGTGGTTGTTAGTATTTATTTATAGTACCCATAAGTTCTTTTGATTTTAAAAAGTTCCTTTTGTCTTTTTAATTTATTCAGCCTCTAGTATTCTACTGCTGGGCCTATGCCTCATTCTCTTTGTAGGAGATAAATTGGAGCTTAATTAACAAGCGGATATATTCATTATTATGAGAAACGCTTACAGCTTTACGTGCTCTCCGAGGCAAGGTGGGGAGACCGGTATTCGGTCGTCCAATTTATAAGGGTCTTGAGATAATATCCATAACCTAAATTATATTTTTTAAGTGAACAAGAAGTACGTACTTGCAAAACCCTAGTATAAATTATATATTCATCTATTGTTCGAAGTATGACGATTTATAAAATGAGTTGACATTGAATTATAGTTAATTATATTGCTTTATGACGTTATGCGGTTTTAATTATCTCTCGTATGTAGTATAATGTTTTCTTTGGGCATTCCCACCGTGTAAGGCTGAGTACGTCAAGCTTTTGGCTGCGGTTGTTACTATATTGGTTGGTTCTGTAGTTATCAGATAGGTGTCAGGTTGGACCCAGTGGAATATTTATAGTCTGTTTTAGCCCAGTTAAGGTCACTGTTTAGTTTTTGACGTGACAACGTCTAATAAATCGATGGAAGCCGGCAGCGTGCACGAAAAAGGATGTCTCATTGTCCCGGTACGTTCATTGTCCCGTTACGCTCATTGTACGCTTGCGCCGCATTTATCTCTCTTCCACTCGATTGGCCTATGCGTCCTAGGAGATTTTTGGCAACGTTGTCACGTTAAACTATCGTCCGTAAACCAACTTTACAGACAACCAATTTTTTTTAAAGAAGCGGTTTTTTTGCCGATTTTCCTCTGTATAATATACATTCTGAATCGATGGCAGCTTCACTTATAAATATAATTAATTAATTAAAATAAATATAATTTTAAACTTGTAAACTGACCATACAATTGTGTATTTGAATATAATATGAGGTGTGTGAACGTGAAAGTTTAAATCTCATAAAAAATAACAACATATATATAGGTATATATATGTACCTATGTACAGAACAGACATAGCACATGCTATTACTTTTCAGATTTGACAGACTTTCATTTGAGGTCCATAATTATATGAGCAAATATTTATATAATAGAGTCAATGAACTTAAAAAAATATAAACTTTTTACCAATCATAACATGCATCGCAATTAAAATTTTAAAGATATATCGATAACCAGTTTCTATTTATATAAAGCATAATTAGATTCAATTAAACAGAGATCTCTAAGAACAGATTACAATTATATCGATTTTATCAATCGTAATTTCCTTATAACCTTTGACAATTACCGATGTTACATCACTAGACTCTTATCGATTATCTTTTATCGATAACACACTAGTAAATCAGATAAGCCAGTGGTTTTGCAATGTTAAGCCGTTTCCTTTTGAAAAAACATGGATTAGAAAGTTAGAGGAAGCTGTTTGCGATACAATGTGCTCGGTTTTGTTTCTAAAATTGTAAGCACATAGCTAATGTATAAAGTCGCTTGTGCCGGTGTTTGTGGTCGCATTTCTTTGAAAAGGTTTGAACGATTTTTATGAAAATTTCGTGTCCTTGATGTATATGACGGTACGTCCGGTATGAATGACACATCTTTAAGCATAAGTACTATAATAATTCGTAACATAAATACATTTTCCATATTTACTATTGTTAAAACTAATATGTGGGTATTTTAAAAATTAGGAATTTAAAAATATAGGAGGAGGTTCTCACTTCGATTGTATTTTTTTAATGTTACTTCAGAACTTTTGACTAGATGGACCGATTATGATGATTTTTTTAAATCAAAAGTTGCTGATGATGAGGTGATCTAATAATGCGTATTTATTTGACTAGTTTGTTCGTCTACTTATATTGTATTACTTGTCGATGTAATTGAATTGCTTTTTTTTCGTTTACGTGCAAACACAATTATTAATATTACTTATTCTTACATGAAATATGTTTTATTCCGTTGAGTGTATAAAACAGCATGACCTATATTGAAATTGATAGCAAATGTATTAGTCAGAAAGAGTCATTTCATAGACGTAGTATGGGTGGAGGTCAATTGATGGCTTCTCAGTGGGTTGGTCACCTGCCTCGACGTCATGACACTCAAGGTCTCAGGCTTAGGACACTCGAATGTATATCGTTATTATAAGTGGCTGTATCCTATCCTACTATTATAAATTTGAAACTTTATGAGGATGTATGTATGTATGTATTTATGTATGTCTCTTTCACGCAAAAACTAAGGCATCGATTTTATTGAAACTTACTACGTAGATAGTTGGAGATCTAGATAAGACATAGGCTACTTTTTAACCGACTTCCAAAAAAGGAGGAGGTTCTCAATTCGACTGTATTTTTTTTTTTTTTTTTTTTTTTTTTTTTTTTTTTTTTTTTTTTTTTTTATGTATGTTACATCAGAACTTTTGACCGGGTAGACCGATTTCGACAAATTTTGTTTTAATCGAAAGGTGGTGTGTGCCAATTGGTCCCATTTAAATTTATTTGAGATCTAACAACTACTTTTCGAGTTATATCTAATAATGCGTTTTTACTTGACGCTTTTTTCGTCGACCAACGTTGTATTATACCGCATAACTTTCTACTGGATGTACCGATTTTGATAATTCTTTTTTTGTTGGAAAGGAGATATTCTTAGTTTGGTACTGTGAAAAGGAAACCAGGATCTGATGATGGGATCCTAGAGAAATCGAGGGAAACTCTCGAAAATCCGTAATAACTTTTTACTGGGTGTACCGATTTTGATAATTTTTAATTTAATCGAAAGCTGATGCTTATCATGTGGTCATATATAAATTTTATCGAGATCTAATAAATACTTTTTGAGTAATCTTTGATAACGCGTAGTTGCTTGACTATTTTTTCGTCGATCTACGTTGTATTACTCGTCGATGTAATTGAAGTCGGTTTTTTTTTTCGTTTGCGAGCAAACACAATTATTATACGTTCTTGTATGGAAAATGTTCTTAATTCTACTGCATATTATATTTGTGTTATCTAATAACTTTTTACTTCAGAAACTACGAAGGAAGGAATGATGTGTATACTGTTTTCATCATAGAATTAGATTTTTAGACATTTAGAATTATTGTTAGGTAATCAAAAGAAGCGGCAGTGTCGGACCACGTCCTAGTCGATTTGTAGTTGTAATGAAAATCGCCTGTGGTATTATAATAATGTATGCATGTTTAACAAAAGGCATGGGCATTTTGAGCCCGTGGATGTTAATTTTTAAATAAAAAAAGCATACTCTTTTTTTTAAATACAAATATCATTCAGTTAGTTACTAAAATGAATATCACCCTATTGGCCCCATGTAACATTTTTTAAACTAGGAAAGAGCCTTCCCCCTAACGGGTGTGCTTTAAATCACGACTAAAGTAAAACTTCGACAGCTCCATCTAACTTTTATTTCCCTCTCAACTTCCGTTCGCCTCGCCCGATCACATTCGTTGTAAGGCGTAACGCTCGTTACGCCTTCACCAGCTTACTCTCTAAGTCAAGCGTGCGTAAATAAGTTTTACTTAAAAAAAAAAAAATGTTATTACTTTAAAATACTCAAGAAATATTTGTGTTTAACAGATTTGTTTGAAATAATGTTTTTTTTGTGTCGAAGGTTATAATAAAGGATGAAAAATAGGCTGCGAAAAGTTCATCCCGAAAATCTTTGCTTATCAAGTCTGTTTATTAAAAGAATATCAAGAATAAATAAAGTTTTTCTTAAAAAAATACATTTATCCATAATTATGATGTTCTGACAAAATTACCGTTTTATAAAGACTTACCTGGCGACCTCTTTGCACACAAGGGTAGACTCAACGCCGTCATGCCCTTGCGTTCAATTTAAAAATATTAAAAATATATAAAAAAACAGTAGTTCTATTTTCTAACTGTATCCACTGTCCACTGTTTAGTCGGTTAGGCTGTGGTCAGTGAAAACAGTGGTATAGTAGAAAGTGTAACGTAACACTTCGTGGTGTATCAGATGCGCGTGGAAATGTTTATTTATTATTAGTTTTAATGAGGCTAGTGTTGTTGGGAGCTTGTGTCAGTTATTTGATAATGATAAATTAAGCTGCATTTAGTTTCGGCTGATATTAAATTTGTTATAATATGTAATTAATGATTATAAAGATGATTTATTGAGATACGAATCAAATGTTACAACAGTTTACAGTCTTGTAATACCACCCTCAAGTAGTATCGTAGTCTTGTGATTAGGATCCAAACTTCTGTTCTAAGAGAAATTTACTGCAAAGAAATGTTTTTATTTATTTATTTCTTTATTAATAATAATTTAACTGTTTGGTGATCGAAAGCTAGTTTTAGTGACCAATGCATCAAACTGTTGTCAAATAATATAGGTGACATAATACGCATTGAACATAATAGTTCTCAATTTACGACTGTCAAGCCATTGCAGCAATTAATTGCAAGCCGCCTGTTGACAAGAAATATGGTATTTTGACACAGCGGCGTCATAAACTCGATTGGTAGCTGTAGAATGTGGAATATGACAATGTCGTACATACTCATAACAGACAGACATTCGATAAATACTATTTATATTAACCGTGCGAACTATATACCGCCATATATTTTTTTTTGTGATTGTATAATTTTTTTTGAATATTTTTTTCGCATAGACTGTCTTTGTAATAACGAACGTAACAAAGAAATAATAATCAAAAGCCAGTCGTTCAGAGATTATGCGCGTACATACATTTTGGTGGTTCATTTCTGTATATTATAAAAGAAGATAGATAAAGAGTTCAATCTATATTAATAGTTCTATATTAATTTAAATAGCCGTCCGTGTTCTCTTCACGGGCGTCAAACTTTTTTATTTGTGATAAAATTATCTTCTGTGATTATTTCCGTCCAGCGAGGCAGAAAGCTTATAAAGCCCCATTGCTATATTTGAAAAATATATGTTCGAAATTATACGGATAGATAAAATGAATATTTGTTTGAACATAGAAAACCTTTAGTCGATAAACCCAGAGTAGGAATAGTGTAGGAATAAAAGTGTGTGTCCAATTCACACAGGGCAGGAGTGAAACTTCTGAAGAGTTGTAATAAGGTAGGTCTCTGCGATTTGTTCTATCGACGATGATCACGGTCTCACAAAAGTAGATCGTAAGCGCCGCGCAACACGCGTTACATTTTCTCCTATACATTTGTCTTTCTTTATCGTAACGCATTTTAGTTTCATCGAGTTTAAAATCACAACGACTCTAAAGAAGTTACATTAAAAAAATTGACGCTAGTTGAATATCTTCTTCTTCTTCTTTTCACGGTGCCTCTTCTCCACGAAGGTTGGCGACCATCATGGCTATCTTAATCTTCGAAGCTGCAGCACGAAAGGGAGAGCGAGTACTTAGCTTAAACCATTCACGGAGGTTCTTCAGCCAGGATGTTTTCCTTCTGCCAGGTCGGCGTTTTCACAAGCTGAAGAATCCGATATCTGTATCCTTTCATTATGTGACCAAAATACTGCAGCTTCCTCTCCTTCACAGTTCCTCATTATTTCCATCTTTTTATTCATTTGACGCAGGACCTCAACATTTGTTATTTTCATCGTCCAGGATATACGGAGCATACGTCTGTATATCTACATTTCAAAAGCTTCCAGTTTTGAATATGATGTCGAGGTTAAGGTCCAACTTTCAACCCCATAAAGTAGGACAATGAATACATAACAGCGCACGAATACGACACGAGTAATATACAACAACTTATTTCTTTGAGTAATGAAACGCAAAAATTTGTCGTCTCCTGTGTCGGGAGCCCGGAAACACATACCATTAAAACATGATAAAAACAGCCAAAAGTTAAATTTAAAGCTTAACACATTTTTACAATCAAATACTTTCAAAAGCTCACACGCATCAATTAGTCATAATAACTATGCAATGATTCTTAAGCTCTCGCAGTGCAACGTTAGGAATTCCTAAAACGATGTCACGAACGTTATTCAAGATGTCTTAGAAGTGTTTGAAATGGCGCCACGTCCTCATTAACATAATCAGCGCTGGGAATTATTGATACGATGTGATTTCTATGGTTTCTTTTGAGTGTTACAACGGTTGGACACTTGGGTACTTCAAGTTAGTATGCTAAGTACTTATCGAAAGTTCTAGTAAATTTGTTGTTAATAGAGGTAGGTCCATCCATCAATCAGTCTTTAACAGTCCACTGCTGGACATAGGTCATCAGTTTTATTATATATATTTAACAAAATTTTTAAATACTTTTTAAGACATCGCTTCTAGTGATAAGATCGCCTTTGCACTTTTGTAAGTTAGGATATTGTTATTTTCTTTAATGTCATTCCGAATGTTCAATAAAGTACTAAACAAACAAACGCAGACGGAATTACATTTATAATCCAAATTACCTTAATCATCGCATAATCGAAAATACGATTATTTTTACTCCAAAAACTTCTTTGTGTCAAGAAGTCTTATTTCAAAACACACAAAACACGCTTCAAACTTTTTTACGCACCGTTTCGTACGCACGTCACCGAGACCGTTTCGAAAAATGTGATCGGGTGAGGCGAACGTAATTTAAGAGGGCAATATAAGTTAGTGAAGATAGAAAATTTTACTTCAGTCGTGTGGTCTAAAGCACACTCGTTTTTTTATAATACCCATATATTATAAAAATTAAAAACTGCATATAATGGTGCTAATAGGTATAATTACCACAGTTAAAATAATTTAATCAACATCAACAATATGTATGCAATTATAACTGTACATCGTGGGTGGTACAGAATCGGATATTACTCATTGGCTATTATTTATTATCTGTGCTGTCGATGTGACAGATAAAATGGCGGGAATGGAGTGATTTATTTTATTTCGATATTTGATTTTAGTTTATACTTTTTCGAAACAGCTATGAATAATCATGATATTCTTTCATTGCATTAGTAGATTCTGTTCTTGACTATGCTTACACATTTCATTTTACAAATTATTTTTTATTTTTAAATAATATTTTTTTAATTACAGATTATTATTTAAAAAATGATAAACTAAAAAAATAAGTTTAAACCAAACAGAAATAACAAAAATATTTAAAACATAAATTAATCAATGAAAATAAAAACAATACAAAATATATAAGTTTGTAAATACATATCCTACTTAAGGTTGCCTTTAAGGATGAATCATTGAAAACATCAAATAACAAATAAAAAAAAAAAAAATTAACATCTTAATCAAGCCATGATAAAACAAATGTCGTTGGAATTTAAAAAAAAGATTCGGAATGTATTCGAATTTCGAACGTCATTTCCTCGCAGTGGGAGATGAACACGTGTTGGCGCCAAGCACGCGCTCATAGGTAACACCAGATAAACAAGATTTTTTTGGGTATTTTTTATTCGCCATTTTGTTGGTGACACGTATGTAAATCATTGGTGCTTTTGTAAATTATTTGTTTTTATGTAGTGTAATATGTGCTATGTAATTATGATTAAGTACAAGATATTATAGATACCTATAAGATATTAAGAAAATAAAAAAAAACAAGAATTTAAAAATTCTATTGTAATAATTTTGAGTCTTTTGCATGGACCGGCAATTGCATCTGTTTTATTATACTATAAATGTGTACTACATTACTAGTAGGTACTATTAATTAAACTTATCTTTGTACACAACAAATAAGTTTATTTATATATGAATTTTTTTTTTTTTAAATTCATTTTAATATTTCATTTAATGCTTTGAAAACAATAAAGTTTAAAAATATTGTATTCGAACGTTTATCTTAAGGTTCAAGATTCTTAAAAATCTTACGTAAAATGATAAATTACTACGAGTCCATACATACCTATGTGTTAACTAAAATCCCTACACTGTAAAATTTCATCTTGTTTCTTAAAATAAAAGAAAAGTATTAACATTTATGTTTTCAAGATGGCAATATCGCGAGTAATGTGAAACGCATGAATATTCATTATGATTATCAGTGACCGATAGCGTTAGCATGTGGTCTCTGTTCAGACTCATTCGAAATGACCCTTCTCCTTAGGAATACCGTTACCTTATTTTATCTTAATATTTAAAGTTACGTTCCTATTTTAAATTCGTTTTCTTACGTACCGTTTAACTTCTAGCAAAACGGATAATTTATAACCGACTTCGAAAAAATTTGGTGCCTCTCTATTTGACTATATTTTTATGTGTGTTATATCTGGTAACCTTTTACTGGGCGCACTGGATTTGATATTTTTTTAAATCGAAAGCTGATGCTTGTCGCGTGGTCCTATTTAAATTTGATTGAGACCTGACGAAAAGTTTCTAAGTTATCCCTAATGGTTTTTCTTATAAAGAAGTTGTATATTTATTTATATTTCTTCGTAAGTCTTAATAAAATATGTGTAAATGAACAAGTTATAACAAGATGCAAGGTTAATAATACCATTAATTATGAGATTCTAGTCGAGTCTACTTAGTAACATTTGCTTGAAGACAAACTCGAATGTAAACTGGTCGGGGATCTCGCGTCTTGTAGCCACGCTTTTATATATCTTTACAATATACAATCTATACAACATTTATAATTGTTTTGTCCGCAAACGTAAAAAGAAAAACAACGTCAATTACATTGACAAGTAATACGACGTTGGTAGTCGATAAAACAGTCAATTTAATGCGTATTATTAGGAAAAAAAATTAAAAGTAATCGTCAGATCTTGATTTAAAATAAAGTACTTATTACACATAACTTAACAAAAAAAAAAAAAAAAAAAGTTCAATGACCAATATACAGCTGTAATTATTTATTTCTTTTTAATTTTAAACAAGGTTCTATTACCTCCATTACTTATTATAAAGAAAATATTTGAGAAAATAACAAAATGAAACTTTGACAATATTATAAAAATCATAGAGAACCTACAATCAAGTTTTTCCCTCTGAAGACGTTTTAAAAGAAATAAATAATTTTCACTTTTCCTCGTTCGAAAGTAACCACATACGGCGTTGGCCGTTGCGCCGGCGCCGGGAGAGGCGCCGTCGAGACGCGGGAAAACTTACAAGCTTTATTATTATTTTCTTTAAAAAAATATTTTTTGATTACTTAAAATTTAAATCAAACGCATCTGTGTTAATTTATAATAATAATAAAAAAAGTAAAAATATTTTCTTTTCTACATATATGAAGAATGGACAGTTTTTATATATTTGTTAGAGATTATGTATACATTTTTAACCAAAAACGCAAGTTCTTTGCTGCCGAGCCTGTTATTAAATTTCACAAAAAAAAAACACTACTTCTAGCCAAGACCTTTCGAATAACATTCATTGCTCTAACCTTCTTCTAGAAGTATAATACTAAAACCCGAAAAATATACACAAAAAGTTTTTATAACATCTCAATGTATAATCTACTACCTCCCTATTTTCTTGTTTATGACCGCACAGACCATACAATCAAAAACACAAGAGCACAGGTTACAAACCGACTTTCCCGCCACTTTCATCCATAACTGACATTGCATTCATGTCATAGAGCACACCCATCCATCAGGCATTGTTCCTTGGCTGTACTTTCTCCCGTCTGTACTTATGCTAGATTTTCCTTTTATAACAGTATATATTAGGCAGCCTGTTTTGCTTTTGAAGCTGGGATCTATTCATTCATATATTATGATCAATAAAATTTTAGAAAATACTATGTATAATAATTACCACCATATGCGAATACCTGTAAATGGCTTAGTCGAAATGTACAATTTGTACTCATTTAATGTCTTATGTGCTGTTGGTGTTCCAAATAAAATAAAATAAAATAAAAATAAAATAAAATTATGTTTAGGCAAATTTTATGGAAATAAATAATTACAACGTGTATTCACAATACTTATTACAAATCATTCCCCTTTGTTACCTTTAAACATTTAATTCTTATTTTTTTACATTTACTTTTAATTTTACAAAATACAAGCCAATTGGCTATATATACGTATTTTATTAACTCAGTAAAAAAAAAATCTAAGGTTATTTTTAATTGCTTAAAACGTATTTTATATACCATTTCAGTATTACTAAATACACACAAAAGCTTTTAAAATGGGTAGCATTATCACTTGTTATAATGGTAATTATATTCTTTGTAAGCCTATTAAATTTATAAGCTATTCAACTGATAAAAAATCTTAAGTTTTATTATAAACTTATTCATAAAACTTAAATAAATTTAAAATTTATGTAATGAGGTCAGTCGTTTAAAGATTAAAAGAATACATCTTCAACCTCACAGCTGTTAATAATTTACATATTTTTCGGTGTTTGATTTCATAACTTACCGTATTTACTATTTTGTTTTATGATATACTTGATATGTCGCCCGGTTTAACACGGTTTGTCGGGATGAAATATAGTATATGTGTTATTCTAGACCTTCAGCTATTTACGCACCAAGTCTCATTGCAACCAATTCAGTAGTTTTCGCTTGAAGGAGACAGACAGACATATGTCTCTTATGACGTTCTTTATTCATGCACTTTTGAATCGCTATTTCAAAACCATGTTATTTTGATTAATTAACTAGCGACCCGCCCCGGCTTCGCACGGGTGCAACTCTGATACTAAATATACTACAGAATGTCTTTATTTATAGTGTGAAGATAGCTTATAGCATTAACATAATAACAACAACATTCAAATATGCGTCGTTAGATTACGCGTTGTTACAGAATGCGTTGAAGAAATAAAGGTTCACTGCTCGTTCCCCGTAGGTGATAGCGTGATAATATGTAGCCTATATGTTGACCCGACTTCTTAATAATATTCGTGCCAAATTTGAAGTAAATCCATGCAGTACTTTTTGAGTTTATCCCGGACATACATACAGACAAACAGACAAACAGACAAAAATTCTAAAAACCATATTTTTGGCTTCGGTATCGATTGTAGATCACACCCCAAGTATTCTTTAAAAAAAATATTCAATGTACAGCTTTGATTTTCCTACCATTTTATTAAATGTATAATTGTATAGATCATAGCTGATGTGAAGCTATCACCAATTCGGAATATAGATTCTGCTGGGAAGAATCGCCTCAACTCGCAGAAACTCAGTAGTAACTCTTCTGAAAGAAAAAAATCCCTCTATTTTACATAACTTCATAGAGTAACTTCTTTATTATATACTTCCAATTATAAACTTTCATCGTAACGTAATTAATTTAAAACAAACAAATAAACAAATTCCTTAACAGTATAACATTAATATGAGTAGGAAATTCCATCGACTAACGCCGTAAAAATTCTCCGCGTTGTTCGAACTTCGAAGGCGCATACTTGCAAGATGCCATATTGGAGTGAGAATAGATTTGATTGTCAAGTGCGAGTTAACGCACACGGTAATAAAAATAAATCGTTGCTTACATACTTAGTGACTGTATATTTTACGGTAGGATCATTTAGTTGTAGTTAAATATATCTATACTTTTGTACTTACTAATATTATAAAGCTGAATAGAGTTTGCATGTTTGAAAGCGCAAATTATAGAAATTACTAATTCGAATTAAGAATAATCTATTTGTGTGGGATAGTCCAACACATAAAACCGAGGCTATATAATATTTTAGTACGTTATTTTCTCAAAGATACACAGGTGAAACCGCGGGGCACAGACAGTATTATAAAGAGGAAAGAGTTTTACAACAAACACGATTTTTACAACAATCACGAGTTTTACAACAATCACGATTATTCGACACCATTGATAGCAATTCATTTATAAAGTAATATAAAATACAGATAAAATAAAACGCATAATATAAACTAACAGATAATAAACTTACAATGATAAATGACAAATCAATTTTGCGCAATCGAAGTCATAACACCGAAATCGCCGTGAGTCAGATACACGTGAGCCTTTACGATATCTTTGAGAAAATTATTGTTTATTTGTTGATATTGTCTGTAGTTATTCAGATGTAGCGATCGCGGGTTTTAGCTATTCTTATAACAATATTGTAGGCTGTACAGATGTTTGTCATGATTTGAAGTGTTTTTTATTCATTGATTTATCATGTTACATCCCACTGGTGGCCCTGAGCCTTTTTCTCTATGTGATGTTTCTCTATGTGATGCATGTAAAAAAATTAGTTGGAGTGCTTTTTAAAATATAAATGTAGGAAAAGGAGCCTAATCCACCTCGCTGATCCTCTCCGAGTTGGCGGATATGTTCCTTACTATGGAGTAACGATCGCTATCAGGTGTACATTTTTGATAACAACCAGGACCGACAGCTCAACGTGCTCTCTGGGGCACAGTGTTGACATCCACAAGGAGACCATAACATATATTTATTGTCCTTATTTATATATCAATTCGCAGCCTGAAAATTGAGATATATCCGCAGACAAAATGATATGATTCCCACTGCGTCCGTTACTAATATACTCTACTGTAGACCATTACAATAAATAGGTCAGCGCTAGCTATCACTCTGACTTTACTTGTACTAGGGACTTCTATTCTTTCTTTGGCTTAGAATGGCGAATCAAGATAACGTAAATTATGCTTAGAATATTTTTACCAGCTTTTTAAATTAGTTGCGCTTAGGAATAGGATTTTATTTTTGTTTGTATACTAAACTGAGCAAGCATTGATGTTTTAGGGTACTGCAGTGCTTCAGAGAATAACGAGAAAACGCTAAAAATAAACTTTTAAATAAATAATTAAATTAACGGATAGAGAGATTAACGCGCTTGACAATAAATAAACGTTTTTAATTTTCTCACATATTGTGAAAAAATCACGCACAGTCAACTGTTCATAAGTTACGAATAATGTTTATAAAGACACGCCACTGACAACTACGCCAACGGCCAAACTTTATAATACTAATTTAGAAATATCTAGACTAACTGTGCTAATAATGTAGGTCAATTCCCATTACACTTAAACTAAATAGTATTCATTTGTTTAAGTTCATTCCTATGTTTTATTTCGCGTATCGTTAGCATTTCATTTTTATTATAAAATTGTTTATATTTTTTTAATACAAGCTGTACCCGCAATTACGTTTCCTATAACATATTTTGACTTTCATCCCCCTTTCCTGATATTTAATTGTCCAAGCTACGTTATAACACTGTATTTCAGTGTCATGACGTAGTATGAACTCAAATAATACATCAGTAAAAACGTAAAAAAGAAATTTGATTTTTTATAACAATTTTTTTTAAACTAGCTTCAAATCTCTCGATCTATATTTGACTGAGTAGAGCACAGCAGGAATATCCTGCTTAAAATCTAGAGCAGCTCGACTTGAGTGGTACCTTAACCTTGCAGAAGATCACAGCTAAATAATAATGCTTTCAAGCGGTGTTGTTTCTGTGGTAAGCGTAAGAGCAGTAGTAAGAGCTCCTGGGGTAGGATCGACAATGCGCTTGCGATGCTTCTGGTTTTGCAGTCTATAAGGTACGATTACGGTAATCGCTTACCATCACGTGATCCGTACGCTTGTTTGTCGACCCAGTTGTATTTAAAAAAAAAAGAAATTGTTACATTTGTTTTGATATATTTCATGTGCAGTCTTAAGATAATAAAAAATATGTAATATAAAGATATTTTTTTTACTATCGCTACAACGGCGTCTTGAACTCTGCCCTTCACAATAGTCCTCTTCCGGAGCAAGATGTTAGTATGTTACTCCCGAATTACTGTTTCGTAATGTAAGGCGCCCTACACACATCGATACTTCAGATTTGATTGTATTTATTTTAAAATATTGGTTGACCGTGATGTTTATATATATATTTATCTCTTTCTCGAGAGAGGCGTTGCGCGGTCACTCTCAGGGCAGGAATGTGTCAATATTTCATACAATTTCACTTCCCATATTTTTTTTACCACCGTTTCTTAAGGACTAAACTTCAACAGGAGAATGTAAATGTGTAATATAATCCATAGTAAACTATCATTAAGTACAAAGAGCGGAAAAGCGATCTCTTCCAAAAGCTTGTGACTTTTATTTAAATTACTCAAAAAAGAGTTTATTTATTATAATTGAACCAATTTTCGTATAAGTTTTATTTAATAGTTAGTGATATGAAGTAAAAAAAATGTGGCTTTTTTTTTTTTTTTTTTTTTTTTTTTTTATGTCACAAGGTCGGCAAACAAGC